>NC_056733.1:223006350-223023850 GCF_019279795.1 Protopterus annectens | reverse complement strand
AGATGTAACATTATTTATCTTGTTATTTGTTATTTCGATCATAAGATTCTTGAGTTTTAAAAATGCCAAATGACATCTTTAAAAGGAATTTCTTTAAACATTAATGGATTGAATAATCCGTGTAAAAGGGCAAGCCTAATAAGATACATTAATCTACACAAGGCCAATCTAGTCTTCCTGCAAGAAACCCATCTCTTGAAAAAAGATATTGATAAACTAGCCACTAATAAGTATACAGTATTGGTTAGTTCAGAGCACACTCAGAAAAAAGAGGAGTGGCTATTTTATGGAATAAAAGTATGCCCATTCCTAAAACCATTAAGTCTTATCAGGATGACAAAGGAATGTTTTGTATGGTTACAATACAAATTAATGGGAAGACTTATACTTTCATTAATGTATATTGGATACCTGGAATTGGTATTAATACAGTGAAACATCATATTGATAAGATCATATCATTCTCTGTAGGGGATATTATTTTAGCTGGTGATTTTAATTGTATACTACATGAAAGTGATACTACCACTATAAAGAAAAGAAGAATTACATCTAATGCAAAACATTTAAATGATTTTGCTAATTCTTATCATTTGAATGATATTAATAATCAGATAGAGTCAAAATCATTACCATACACCTTTTTTTCTAACAGATACAAAACTTATTCAAAAATAGATAGGGTCTTTATTTCTAACCAGATGGTAACAGATTTAATTAATTCCAAAATCATTTCATGTCCTATATCTGATCATAACTCAATTGTTTTTGAATTCATGATAAAAAATACTTATAATGTTCAGATCAAAAGGATACCAGCATACTTAACTCAGCTAAAAGACTATAAAGAATATATACTTTCAGAAGTACAACATTTTCTAGACATAAATAATACTCCTGAAGTCTCCATTGTCTATGTTTGGGATGCCTTAAAATCATATCTATATGGACAAAGTATCAGATGGTATAATAACAAAAGGAAATCTTGGGATAAGGAATTGTTAGATATTCAAAGTAAACTAGACTCTTATAAACATAATAATAAAGAAAATATTATGGACAAGAAAGTTATTGAAGAAATAAACAAACTAAATGAGAAATACAAAGAAATTTTAACTCATAAAGTTAAAATAACTTTAGAGAATACAAGTTTTGTCTTATTCAATAAGCCCCAAATACTTACATAGACTTAAAAATAAAACAAAAAGATTGAATAAACAAAACCATATCAAAGAAATCTTTTCTCTAAGGAAAAGAAGAATGTTTCTAGTATACCAGAAATACTGGATGAATTTAGAAATCACTTTCACAAGATTAACCATAACAACATTAACATGGAACCTAAAGATAAAATAAAGGAGTTTATAACCACAAACATGAATAAAAGCTTAATAAACAACAGATTAAACTATTGGACAAGAGTATTTCATATACAGAAGTTATTACACAAATAAATAAGCTTAAATCAAACAAAGCACCGGGTAATGATGGTATTATACCAGAGATATATAAAATCCTTTCTAAAACTACATATTCATTAATACATAAGGTTTTTATTCTGGCCCAAACTGAGTTAATAACCCCCATCTTGGCAATATACATTTATTTCACCAATTTTAAAACCTAATAAAGATCCAACTAGATGTTCTTCATATCGACCCATCTCATTACTTAATGTTGATTATAAAATGTTTATGAGTATTTTTGCTGATAGATTGAAGACAATTATCCCCGCATTATAGACATAGATCAGACGGGCTTCATTGTAAATAGAAATACTTTTGATAATATAAGAAGAACTTTAACATTAATTGATTTTGCAAATAGGAAAAAGAAAGATTTAACACTTATTAGTCTTGATATAGGTTCAGCATTTGATTCAGTAAGTTGGGACTATCTGTTTACCTTACTGAAATGCACAAATTTCTCTGATGCATTTGTAAATTTAATTGAGCATTTATACAAAGGAATGCTGGCTTATATTAAGGTAGGAACATATGTTTCACAAAAATACCCATTCTTAAAGGTACAAAGCAAGGATGTCCACTTTCTCCACTATTATTCACTTTAGTAATGGAGCCTTGGGCTAATTTGATTAGAAACAGTACTGACATAGAGGGTTTTGAAATAGAAGAAAATACAACATCAAAATTCAACTTTTGCAGATGATGTTCTAATTACATCAGCAGGATCTAATTCTTCTATGCAGTCTTTATTTGATAAAATGATGAATTTTAAAAGTATTTCTGGTTTAATATTCAATGAAGAAAAACTAAAATACTACCTATATATACACGAAAAAATACTCTCATTAGTGATTTTACTAAATATGTACCCAACTCAGGTCAGATAACTTATTTAGGTATAATACTATCTAAAGATATTAAATCTATTATATATAATAACTATAATACCTGTTTTCTTAATATACAAAATCTTTTAATACCTGGAATAATATGTTTTTACTATGGAGGAGAGACTTACAATTATTAAAATAATAATATTCCCCAAGATTTTATACTTAATACAATCAATAATACTTTCACCTACAAAAATAACTATCAAGAAACTGAATACACTAATGTTAAATTTCTTATGGGCACCTAATAGACCTAGGATTGCATTAAAGAAACATACTAATAGCTGGTCTCAAGGGGTATTTCTTTTCCAGACTTTAATTTATATATTATCTCTTCTATTATAAAAGTTATTACTTTATTAATAGATCGGTCATATGTCAAAAATGGAAAGATTATTGGGAGCTAATTAGTATGCACTTCATGAAAATCTCCTTAACACATAAAAATATGATTATAAATAACTCCATGTTGTGGTTGCTAAAGGAATTTTGTACTTCACCTATTACACCTAAACATATGGTCTGTTACCCATTAAATATTATTATTAGTTATCGTAACTTTATATTCATGCACCCTAAGTATAGGGAATGGAATTTTATTGTATTCCCTATAATTTATACTCAGGGTATGCTTATGTCATCTACTTCTGAAGGAGCTCATTTAGCTATAGATAATAATCTAAAGTACTGGTATCAGCTGATATCTGATAATAAAGTTAAAAATCTAGATTTCTTAAAACAAGAATTTGATCTAAGAGAAACTTGCTGGTTAGAGGTTCAGATCTTTAGACAACATCTCATTGATAGAATAGATCTAATGTCTATAACAGTTAAAGAATCTATTCCAAAACTGATTGATTACTTGATAATAAATTTACAGCATAAAGTTTCTGATAAAGGTAAACTTTCATATATACATAAAATTATCAGACAAGAAACTTTTTACAATGTAGATTCATACTGGAATTATTTCACCTCTATTAATGGGGATCCACCAACTCAACAAGATAAACAATATATATTGGAATCTGCTTATAGAACTACATCTTCCATTGTCTGGAGACTTTATACATGGAAATTTTACATAGATCTTTTATACACCTTTGATGATGAATAAAATTAATAATAAAGATAATCTATGTAAGAGATGTAATGTAGAAATTAATGCTGACTGGGCTCATATGTTTTATGACTGTATGAAGTTGAAAGAATACTGGAAGTCAATTAATGAATTTTTGCAGGCTCTTTTTTACAGATAATTTCATTATTTCTAAGTCTCTTATATTATTCAACACACCTGTACCTCAATGTGTTAAAAAGATTAAGCTTCCCTTGTTATGGTCTATCCTAGCAGTGGCTAGGAAAATAATAACTAGAAATTGGATTTCAGATACACCTCCTTCGTTCAATGAATTTAAAAATGTTATGAATATAATGTGTCATATGGAAATAAGCACAATTAGAATGAGAACAACTAGAAAAACATCACATTTTATTGTATGGGATAATTTACAAAATTTGTTAAAAAAATTCTAATTTCAATAGCACAGTATTTTAGTTTAATTAATTGATCTGATTGTAGTGGATGTCTTTGCAAATACTTTAGTTGTTTTGTTGAATATTATAATAATACCTATTTTTAATTATTTGTATAAAATTGTTATGATATTTCTCTTATATGTTAAAACAATAAACTTGTTTTGAAAAAAAAAGGAAACACCTGCTTTTTTTTATCAGAGATAAACGTAGTACCAAAAAACAGAGGTAGACATTTGGATAAAGTGAGTCAAGAGTTCCAGTCTGGCATCCCAAATTGAACACCTTTCTGCTTCCTTATATGTTTATCTACAAACCCTGAATATTAGTGGCTGTTAGGTATGTGCACATATTGATACTGCATATGATGGAGACAGTCCATTAATTCCCATACCAATGACTGATACAGATGTTGGGTCAGCATTTTGTACTATCTTTCTGAATAAAAATCAAAAAGACAAGCATAACTCTACCTCCTTTTCAGTAATTCCATTGCAGTTATCAATGGCTACTAAAGGACATAGTTGTTACATTAAAAATAGAACATTTTTTGGATGTAGTACATGCAGTTTCACTCAGAAAATAAATGATGGGGTCGGAGGTTTGTGTATGGCAGCATTGAATGCATTTTATTATATTGGCAGAGATCAAGCATATCCTTGGTTACCAACAAATATTTGGGTTTTTGTTATATAGGCTGTGTTATTCCGGCTGTAAGATATACTAAGACTTTGCCTAATAAAATCATTTGTAATACTCATTGCAAGAGTGAAACAAAAGGCATTCCAGATTCAGTTGGCAAAAGAGATGATTCTTGGGTTAATAATCATTCTGTACAAAAGGCTGCATTTAAAGTACTAACACACATGGATCTTCATGATGGAATGATTCCGGGAGCAGGAATTATACTTGCTTATGGGGTAGTCATATCTATCTGACAATTGTGTAAATTGTCTAAATTGTCAGAAATTTTAAGTAATGCTACTTTTAAATCAATAAATTAAATTACAATTGAAATGACTGCAATGTGCAGTGTAGTGCTGTAGAAAAGAATGGCTCTTGACTTCATCCTTGCTTTTAATGGTAGTATATGCACAATCATCAAAACAAAGTGCTGCTAATTTATTCTGGATATTGCAGATGCCATTCAAAGTTAATTAGGAATCATACAAAAGATTGCTAAACTATCACATGCCAAAGAAAAGGTTAGTTCTCAGTGGGCATGGTTACCTAATTTGTTTTCTGGTTGGGAAGAAGACATTTTTAATTTTTTACATTAATAGTGATTATTATACTGCTTTTAGGAATCATTTAATTCACGTGTAAAATGTTAATTCTCAAACTTTAAAGTCCAAAAAAAAATCAAATTCCAAAATATAGAAGTTAAGAATAGAGACATTTTATTTATTTGTTGTCATTTGATTACCGGGAAAGTCCACTGGGCCAAGGTAAACCCGTTTTCGGTGGAGGCCCGGGGAGAAAAGCTTCAGGTTATAATCAAACTTACATTAAAAAAATACAAAAAATATAAAAGCATAAGGATTGCATAAAATGTTCATACAACTTACATAAAAGTTTCCAAAAAAGGATAAGTTGGAGGGGAAATCAAAAACATTAAGTAGCAGCAGAGTTAAACATGGTCAAAGTACAGACAATAATATCCTGGCAGAAAGGTTATAATGCTATACAGATTACACACCAAAGTATACATATAATTCAAGGCATTACTTAGGATAAACAATATGTACAGATATATTTATATAAAACACAGGGAGAAAGGCATAAGTGGAGAAGGAAAGAGGAAAGAAAGAGGAAGAAGAGAAGAGGGGGAGGGGAATACCGAATGCAATGGACAGTAAATAACAGAGAGTGATAGGAAGGAAGGAAGATGAAAGAATGGAAGAAGAATGCTGTACAATGGGAGCAGAAAGGATGGAAAGTAGAGGGGGAGGGGCAATGAGTTAATAGCAACAAGATGTAGAATTAAAAATTTAGATTCAAAAGAAAATTATCAGGAAAGCAAAGTACTGGAGCAGGAGCAAGGGTATAAATAGATATGGCTTTATTTAATAGATTAAGTAATGGCAGAGGAAGGAATTGAGCAGTTACATGTCCAGTTGGTGAGGAGATGATTATGCAGTGGGGGCTTTGATGTATATGGATATGGGAAGGTAAATTATTTAATTTTCTGGCAATGGTCCAAGAGTATAATAAATCGCCTGCAGGTAGTTTAGGTTTATGAACTTGAAGAAGGAGTTGCCACTGACCACATTAGTAAGAAGTTACAGTGAAGAAAATAATGTGGATAAAGTGTTTACAAGATTTAATCAACTTTATGATAATCTCTATGAGGTGAATAAGTAGCTACTGAAAGTTATTCAAAATGTCTTTTCATTCCATCAAGACATAAACACATTTTCATTACCAATAAAAATAGTTTTGTAAAACGATTGTATAAACTCTGTGCATACCAAGAACAGAAATAAACTGCATGTGAAAAATGATAGCAAGTGAAAAAGTGTCAACCAATCTGAAGAATTGTTGTCATTGTCCAGTCATAAAAAAATATATATATATGAATTAAGTAATGCTTCAGAGCATCCGCTGGGGAAATGTGAAGTTAGAGTATAAGAGAAGGAAGAAATGCTTAGTGAATATTCTATTCTATTTTGAAGTATGTTTCATTTCAAAATGGATTCCTCTCAGTTTTAGTCTGCTTCTGATGATTTATTTCCTGCTAACATGAAAATGTCAGCATGACCAGTGTAGAAAGCTTTATTATGGAATTTGGAACTTGTGCCTAAAATGATAAGGCACAGACAGCAAGTCAGGAGATCTTTCATTAACAAAATAATACAGATATTATTTCTTTTTTTAATTGGTCAGTGGTTGTACCATAATAGTTTCTATATTGTTGACTTTAATCAAATATAATATAAAAGAATCAAGTTTCTTATAGTTAGGGGAGACAGGACCTTAATTGTCTAGTCTTACATGTACGTGTGTTCTCTGCAATAAACAAGACTATTATTCTCTGCTGAGCTGTGTTGTTTCCATTTATTTTGTTACCTTATTACTACCCATGGTTCTACTCACAAATACACTTGCATTTATTCCTATACTCTTCTCCACTCCCAGCTGGATTAGAAGATACTCCTTCCCCCCACCAAGTAAAACCTTGGTTGTCACTCCCTGGTGATGCTAAGGTGAGCTTTATGCACCATGGCCTAATGTTGAGATACTAGATTTGGAAGGCAAAGATCTACACCGAGAGCCACATCTCTTGTTGCCAGAAAGGTCCCATTTTTCTGTGTTCTTTCTGAGTGCTTGACAAGTACCATGATCCTGAAGTGTGAGAAGTCATCTGTCCCACAGCATGTTATTCTTTAGTTGTTCCACTGTCCAGCAATGACCATTCATGCAGTCAATCTTGCCTTAACCACCTTCCTCAGAGAAAGAAAGAAAGAAGTCCTTTCTGCTTCACAGGTTTTGCTACTCATACTGTAATTTGTACATTTATATGCCGCGGTGGTACGGCGGTAGCATTGTTACCTCACAGCAAGAGGTTCTCCCGTTCGATTCTTGGCTGGGCTTGGGAGTGCCTTCTGTGTGGAGTCTACATGTCCTCCCCGCGGTTGGGTAGCGTTCGAAAGACATGCGCGTAATGGGCCTTCGTTGAAGGTTGGGCGTCGAGCTGGCACCTCGGCATTTCGTAAAAATCTACTGCCAATCATTAGCGGACCGGAGTTCCGCTGTGGTGACCCCTTACCGGGAAAAGCTGAAAGACAAACAACAACTTAATTTGTACATTTATCACAAAACTGCAAAAAATCCCTGCTAAACCCTTTTCTAAAACCAACTGGTAGCCAGTCTCAGCCAGAGCCACCTGCCTGTTAAACTCCCTAATCTTCAGATTTATTCAGAGTAAGTGCTGCCCTCCCATAAAGAACAAATTAAAAAACAAAACTTCCACCTCCACATACTACATGTGTTATATATTTTACTCTTACAATAACTGACAGACACTACAGCTCCAGCTAGCTGGAATACGATCTGCTGAGAAATTCAGATACTCAGTGAATATCCTCAGATATGACTCTGTCTAAAACTCTATTTAATGGATTCAAATAAGTACACACTCTTTAATGGTCATGGAGGGATTAATATCAACATCTCAAGCAGCAATTTACATCTAAACAAAGCTGCTACCCAAGAGAAACTTTTTCAACACCTCATTATGTTAACTCATGAGTATTGTTATTTTCTGTATATTTCTTAGTTTACAGTTCATGACTTTGTAGTCATAGTGTTAGTTTATCATTCATTATTTAATGGTTATAGTTGTGTAAATGTTTACTAGTTTAATTGCATGTTTAGTTGTTTGTGGACATCACCATGTAAATTCACTCTCTTGTTTTCATATACTAATAATCAAGTTTTCAAACCTGTTTATATTCTCACTATATATTTTTCTCTGGGTACATCAGATTTGGATATTTTTGTTTATCATGTTCCCTCACTATGACTGTTAATATGACTGCTATTTGGCTTAGGTTGTGACTAACAAGGGTCTTTACTTTAAGCCAGCTCACCTCCCTGGGTAACAGACAGAAGATAAAGAAATAAATACTTTTACAGGATTCTCCAGGAACTGCCTTCTAACTGCTGATGCATACTCTGAAACTATGGAGGCCAGGTTTTAATTAGGTGTTATACTTTACATTAACATAATATATTTTACCTGACTAAATCCAGATCATTGTGATTTTTTTTCCAGATACTGCATTTATGACACAATGTAATTTACTAGTATAGTTTTATTGATCACATATCCCAAATGATGAGCTCCTTAACAAAGAATTTGGCATTTAAATGTTTAATAAATTATTAAGTACAATAAAAATAATCTTATAAGTTATCAACAATGGAAAAATACCAGATACGCTCTTATCATTTCACTTGCTCTATGAGGGGGCCCTCCATGGTAGGTCAGTGACTGAGTTTACTTTTTCCACTAATCAGAATTCAGCATTTTTTTCTCAGAAGGTAACGTGCACAGGAGCAAATGAGGTGCATATTGTGATGTCATGCATTCCTTGTAGGAACATGTATACCCCCTGAGCACACTAAGTCACTCTCAGTCTCTGAGTGAGCACATGTCCAGTAAATCAATGATTAACAATGCATATTTGACGAGTACACTGCCAACAAAATATACCTGTTTCATCTTACTCAACATATAAGTAATATTACAGCTGAATCTGTATGGAAGGTCCATCCAAGAAATGGAGGACAGCAGGAAAGTATTATGAAGCTACCAGGGAAGGTTAACTTGCAAAACTGATACAGGAAAAACATACATTTCATAAGGCCAGCCTTATGGCTAGATGCAAGGTGTCCAACTGAGCCATGTGTAAACCACGTTGGAGTACAGACCTGTGTGTTAAACAGCATGATGAAGCAGCCAGCATACATGCCTACTATCCTATAATTTTGAAGGCATGGTCATTACCGTGGCCTGTGTGATATCTGGTGAAGATCAAGGAATTTGCAGACTTCCACCTGTTGAAAGGAGCGTAGCATCATTCATTTGTTACAACAGCAACTGACTCACAGTTAATAGTCCCATTTGGATGATTTACTGCCCATCTAATCACTGAAACAGGTTTTAATACAAGTCTGTATGGAGGGGACAAGTGCAGTTTTCCCTCTTTTGTGTAATAAAGAATGAATAAAAATTAATCTCCAAGTCCCCATTCCACCAAACATGCATCAACCAATTGACCAGCTTCCATTCCAAGGGACTGACAGATATCTATGTATTAATGTGTTCATACATGGGTCATGTGCATTGATGTTACTGCATGTCACTTCCCTGGCTATCTTGGTGCAGTATGATAGCTCTTACTCTCATTTGTAGATCTTCATCTTAACTTTCACTCTCTAGCCTTTGTACTGAGTAGCCACAAGGCTCTTACCCCCAAGAAGTTGGAAAGCTTGCCTGGTGACAGGACACATCTAGAATCACCTGAAAAGGAGGAACTGAGTTAGATAACACAGCAATCAGTAAGTCTGAAATCAGTGGTGACAGGGTGTGGAATGGAGAGGGATAAATCCCAACCAGTATATCCTGCAGGGTAGAAGGAGACAGAGGACAGCCAAAGCAAGCTGTGTTGAGAATATGCATGACTCAGCTGCTGAAATTGCAGTCAAAACAGTAATACTCGGCAACCAAATGAACTGAAAATCAACAGGTCACAGTGCACATGTTTAAAATGTTCAGATTTTGTGAAGCAAACAATGGAAGAAACTATAACTCTAATAAAGTGGCTTCTGACCACATCATTTTCCACTGGGTAGTGATTCACCCAATGACATTTTCATTCATTCTCAGATTATTCACTTATCTTAATTCAGGATTACAGGGAGATGGAGCCTATCTCAGCACTCAGTGGATACAAGGCAAAGAAACTAATTCTGGATGTGGCACCAGTCCATTGCAAGATGCACATGCACATACATACATACATACATGAATACATGCATGCACGCACGTCTCTCACACACACACACACACACACACACACACACACACACACACACAGCGAGGCAATTTGGAGGATCAACAATTTACCTATAGTACATCTTTAGGATGAAGACAGAAACTACAGCACTTAGTGAAAATACACCCAGACATAGGGAGGATGCGCAGACTGCACAGAAAGCACCTCAGCATAGAAACAAAATGGACAATGTTAACACTGCACCACTGTGATACCCACGACACAACATAGTGCAACTAACACTGGAAAGGGTTCATTTGTTGAATTCCCCCTTTTTTGCCCTACAGATTTCACAGTTCTCAGTTCATGCATATGTTGGCTCCACTAAGCAAAGGTATATGTACTGACTGTGCCTCAGACTATTTGGGAATTGACTAGTGACACAGGCACTAGAACAGCCAATATTGGAGAGCAGATGGGAGTGGCTGATGCTGCCTTGCCCATCCTGGAAGAAAGAAAGGAGTCAGCTGTCTCACTGCAATGAAAGCACCTACTGGAAAAGAGATGTGCATGGGATTCGGCATAAGGACCTGAGACATGTATTTGGTTTTACCAAGCAAATCCACACTGTAGCCTTCATAGAGTATACTCAGGAATATGCATGTTAACAGATGACAGGCCCTCACATGCATGTCAGTCAGTAGGTAGGGGTTATGTACAAAAAATGGAAAATCCCTCATAGGTATCTGGAAGGGAGCCATGCTGTGGGCAGCTTTCACCCAAGTGAATAGAAACAAATGAAATGGTCAATGCTGTGTTGTGGTCTAAACAGTAAGCAGGTGTGGAGACCAGAAAAGCAAGCACTGAACAAAAAGTTACACCTACTGATTTGATGGCACACATCCAGAGAGTGAAGGCTCTCTCTCACTGTTCTCTGGTTTCTACTCCAGTAAAGAGAATAAGGATATGGACGAAATGAATCAGGGCCTGTCCAAAAACTAAGTTTGGGAGGAAATGTGGAGAGAACCTATGGGATACCAAATCCTTGCAGAAACCCCCATATGTGTCCCTACACATAACTGTCTGCAGCTGTGACATCTTGTAAGGAGAGGTGGTAGCCAACAGAAAAAATATATATATAGTTTCCAATAAATAAATGTCGGCACTGCCACACTGGCAGCTCAGATCGGAGATGACCAAGGCTGTTTCATAATGTTTAAATCCCAGAAAGAGAAAGGCTCTTCAAAGTAGGCAGAAATAGAATGCTCATTTAAGGAACCACTTAACTAGCTGGTGCTGGGTCACAGTTCTGCACTCCCATCAAGGTTATGATATACTAAAATAGCTAACCCATCCATCTGGACCATGAAATAACCTGAGATCCACACTGCACAGATACCTGATACAGGTTAAGATAACTTTTCAGTTAAGTGTGGTGGTATCAGCTACTGCAGAGAATCCTTTCCTCTTAGCAGAATAAGTGTAACTGATGGAAGGTTTCTAGTAACCTCAATCACATTGGAATTTTCTGCCATGAGGTTGCTGGAATTAGATGGATTAAGAACAGGTCACAGCCTGAGGTGGAATCTGAAAGCCACCAGACAACAGCTAGAATTACCTTTAATCTTTCTTTTGTGAACATTGTGAAGGGGGGTCTATATTATCCGAACGAAAACCTGAATGCGTAAATCCACTTTGAGCGACACAAAATGAGCGAATGTCTCAAATATCGAAGGAATGAACAGAAATCGCCGTAGGGAATTCTTCCCTTTACTTCAGTGGAGTGTGATCTCGGAGTTGGTATATTTAAGTAGTGGGGGTGTGGGGGTGCAGGGGGGCTTGGCCCCTGCATAAAACAGTTAGTAAATGTTTTTGTGTGTTACTTTTTTTATTTTTGTGGTTCGATGTTTGCGACATTCGCTCATTTTGTGTCGCTCAAAGTGGATTTGCGCATTCCAGTTTCATTTGACTAATATAGACCTGTGAAGAGGAATATATTGATTGATTGATTCCCTCATTCATTCATTGTATTTGTTTTCTGGGTTGGTCCAACTGGGTCAATAAGATCTCTTTTTAGCAGAAACCTGGGGAGAAAAGCTCCACGGGGGAAAATACAAACAATTAAGAAATTACAGCTATGTCAAAGATTCCAAAATGATTAACAGTTACAGGAATTACAAAATCTCAAGGAAGAGTATCAGGAAATAGATTAGTCGAAATGTTGTGAAGGTGTACTGGAATCTTCCTTGCTATGGGATGTACAAAGCATACACAGACACTATCATCTTGTTTTCTTGCATTAAGCAGAATAGAGGGAGCATTGCTTTCTCCTTCTGACTGGTGAAGATGTAAATGTACAAAGTGCCCTACTTCTGAAAGATGGAATCCAAACATGGTGACTAAATTCACAGCTTCAAGAAAGGGGACAAGAGTAAGTTAGGGAGTCTGCCAGCAGATTTACTTACTGTTGAGTTTCATGCCTCTCTTTATATCCTGCTCTAAGATGGGCATTACCTCTCTGCTCTCCTTGTTTAGGTCCATTACAATACATCCTTTGCTGGACCAAATAATGGGGGCCTGGCTGTAGCTTTCACTACAAAGCCATGGGGGCTAGAAAAACTACTTGCAAGCCAACTGGCTGATGGGCAATCCCTGCCTAAGGGACATGTCCCTTGAGCCAGGATAGAGTCATGGTGAGCTCCCATCATAATCACTAGTGAGGCAACTGTTATTAGAACTTACGAAAGGTCCAGCTATAAGAAAGAGGGGTTCAGTTAGAGATTGGTAAGGACTGTTCCACCACCCCAAGAGCCATTAATATGGCTCTGACACCAGCAGAAGAGCCATAAACATGATCTGCAAGCAATGATACTTCACAGTCCATTGCAGTACATATATCCTTAGGCATGCAGACGCCACCATAGAGGTCATGCCAGCCACCAGTCCCAAAAGGTACACAAGGATCTGAGTTTGGACCCACCTCTGCATCCCTACTCAGGCTGCCAAATTCTAGACTTTCAAGGACCTACTTGCAGATAGAAGTGAGAGTCCAACAGTGCAATAATAAAGACAATCCTCTTAGAAGGGTCACAAAGGACTTATTTATTATTTATTTATTTATTTATTTTATTTTATTTATTTGTGTTGACCGGGCTAGTCTAGCTGGATACATATCCATTTTCAGCAGAGGCCCGGGGAGAAAAGCTCCATGTACAAATTCATTAAGGTATTAAAAACTTAGCAAAAAAAAAAGACTAGCTACAATTATACAGCATAACAAGTACAGAAGTTAGTAATGTGAACACTGTACAGAGACATTAGAGTAGATATGGCATAATCATATTTTAATTCTACAGAGGGGTTGCAAATACAATCATGCAACAGTTAACATAATTAAGCATCAACATTCATTTGAGAGACAAGAAACTTAAATCCAAAATCACAAAGTAAGGGAAAGAAAAGAAAAAGAAAAAAATAAAGTAGAGACAAGGCAGGACAAAGAGCAGGTAAAAAAGGGGTTGGTAGTCAAAAGTCAGTGACTCACAGGGGTGGGGTTTGTTACAAAGCATGAGGGGGGCGAAAAAGTAAAAGTATGTTTTAATCAGGCTTAGAGCAGGGACAAAGCCATTGTCCTTTTAGGTAATATCTGAGGTGTTTCTTAAAGAGTTGTGTAGAGGAGAGAGAAGTGAGTGTGTCAGGAAGCTTGTTCCAGATTCTACCAACCAGATTGGAAAAGAGTGAATCTCCTGCTTTGTTATTTGATATATTGTTGGCAATGTGTAACTTGTTAGCTGAGCGTAGTGTTGTAAGATTTTTGTATGGGGAGATCAGATTAGAAAGGATAGGGGTGTTAGTAGGGTGGTGGAGAATTTTTTGAGCAATCAGAAGTTGATTATATTGTAGTTGGTTCTGTAGTTCTAACCAACTGAGTTGTTGCAGGTTGCAACAGTGGTGGGTTCTATAAGGGGAGCCAGTGGCAAATCTAGTGATGTTATTATAGCTCATTTCCAGCTTGGAAAGATTATGTTTAGATAGACTGGTATATATGGCAGATGCATAGAACAGGGTAGATGTAAGCTGAGTCTGGGCAATAGATTTCCTAGCTAATGGGGTAAGAAAGGGTTTAATTCTGTGCAGAGAGCCTAGTTTTTTATTGATAGTTTTTATAGTATTGTTAACATGGTCATCGAAGGTGAGGTTATGGTCAATAGTTATTCCGAGGAGATGAGCAGTAGAGTCTGGGGAAATACAAGTACCATTGTTAGAGGTAATGGTAAAGTGGATTTGTGGTGATTTTCGGGTGGGAGTAAATAGTAAAAGTTTTGTTTTTTGGGGGTTAAGGAGGAGGCAGCGTTGGGTAAACCATATTCCTACTTTATTAAATACAGTATGGGTAAGGGTCTGAAGAGAGGAGGAAGATTTGGCAGTACAGATAAGTGTAGAGTCATCAGCATATTGTATACAGGAAGTTTGTGGAAAAGCAGTATGGAGATCATTAATGAAAATGGAAAAAAGAAGAGGTCCTAGGATAGAGCCTTGGGGTATACCAGTGTCCACTGGGAGGGGTGTGGATAGTTTATTGTCCCAGAGTACTGCCTGCTTTCTGTTTTCAAGATAGGATTTAAACCAAAGGATTGCTTGTTGGTCAAGATGTTGTGCTTTTAGTGTATTGATAAGTAGGTTATGATTAACAATATCAAAGGCTTTAGATAGGTCGATAAGCCATTGGACTTCTTCCAATGAAAGATTATTCTAGAGATTCAGAAGTTATCCAGGCAAAGGAACACATGGAAGTCCATTCACGCCATGGCTCTAGCTACCATGATGAATGACCAAATGACAGCACCTTCTACTGAAACTGATGTCCACCTTGAGCAAATAAAATAAATCTTTTTTAAGGAATCTAAACAGTAAAGTGAAAAAGTCAATCAGATTGTCAGGTTACAACATCTAAGCACCACAAGGCACTAAGGTCATAAGCCCTGGAGATGCACTGAATGTGTTGGTTGAAGTCATCAATGTCCAGGGTGAGACATAAATCAATCATCCTAGCTGGAACCACTAAAAGGAAGGAGAGGAACTACTGGTTTCATTTTTTGGGAGGGAGTAGACTCTAAAGCATATTTTGGAGGTAGAATCTAGACCTATCCACAGTACTTTTTGGAGGCATTTTGGTCTGTTAGTGCAGCACACTCTTTCTGGGGCAAAACATAAGAGTTTTAAGATGTAATATTTTCACTTTGCCCACATGGCTCCCAAGCTGCCTGAATGCACAGAATTGCCTCCAGAGACAGTCATGAACTATAGCCTGGATAAGTTGCATGGCAAAGGAAAGGGCAAACCATAACAGACTTCATATATTCGTAAGTATGAAATGTCAAGCTTACAATCTGCTGGCCTTCAAGAAACTTGATTGCCATAACCCCATGCTGATATTTATTTTTACTTTTCCATATATGTATTAAGGTATCTTTAAAAAAAAAATAATGACTAATTTCTAACTGTAAAGTAAAGTTATTCTAAAATCTTGAAAGACATTGTGTAATGCATCTGTTTCATTTATTTACAGTATTATGTTCTCTGATCTGGTGTTACATCCCCTACAGTTTGTTTTAGACATATGACTTTGAAAGTCATTGATGCAAACTATAGGGTTTAGTTCTGACGGTCTGTAGACTGATAGCCTAGTATTTACCTATTAAAAGGGGGAGGGGCTTGCATAATCATTAAGTTCTTCAGCTCACAGATTAGATCACAGAAATATAACTGGCTCAGACATTACCTTACAGACCAAAGCAGATCCCACCTACTGACTCTTAGTAACCTATAAGAAACAGTATAATGACACTTCCTGGAGCCTTTGTGAACAGTTCAAATTTTCCAGTCCCATGAGATTTCTAATTAGGAATCCTTGCCCATTTTCAAGTTATATCAGAGGGCTTTTTCAAAAGCTGCATATCACAGTATTACACTCAATAATGGGTTTGATCAATGAGATATAAAATGGAGCAATGATGTCCCCAGAAGAGCTGTATCAATGGACTTTGAAACCTAGGGTGACACTCCTGCGCTGTGACCCTTAGCCCTACCAGTACCAAGACTGCCCACCAGCTCACTCCCCCATAGAAATATTCATGTAATTTGTCATGTACCATTGCATTATAGGTTTTACAATATATTTTACTTAAACTTTGAGGGTTTCACTATAACTGCATGTGCAAGAGAACCTAAATATTTTAAATTTGAAACTGGTTGTCCAACATACCCAGCCACCCTCCCATTTGTGTAATACAACAAATCATACAACTACTACCATGATTTTTGAAACTGCATATCAACTTGTAGATTAACTTACAGAATGCAGCCCACCTCTATCAAAGTTGCTATTATTATTATTATTATTATTATTGCTGTATTTTATATTTTACTATTGAAATGTCAACACTGGAATGTATGCCTTTGAATTATTCAAACTACTTATGTTCAAACAGTTCATATGTGTACATGCCAAATGTTCGAACGTTATATTTGCGAATGTACTGTGCATTCGCAAATATAAATGTTTGAAGCATGTACAGAGATCATGGTAAAGTGCAGTTAGGGAAATACATCTCTTTCTTCAATGTAGTGCGATCTTAAAGTTGGAGTATATAGTGTGGGGGCAGTTCCCCACAGGGGGGTGCAGGGGGGCTTACCCCCCTTCAAACATGGGATGTTAGTTGTAGGAGTTTGAGATTTACAGCAAGGGTGGGATTGTCATTAATTGCCATAAAATGTCTAATTCGACGTTTTCAGGAATTACTGTAGATTTACTACTAACTGAACAGTTGACATTTATTGTCAACATTTAGTATATTTATTTTAAATGTCGACATTTCAATAGTAAACCATATTTTACATTGTCCTCAACCTCACACACACACACACACACACAAAACACTGTCAGCATCCCCCATGCCCACTCACAAATGCATTGTCATCAACCTCCCATGCATGCTTACACACACACACACACAAACACACACACACAAACACACACAAAACAATGTCAACAACCCTCCGTACACACACACACACACACACACACACACACACACACACA
>NC_056733.1:222793850-223001350 GCF_019279795.1 Protopterus annectens | reverse complement strand
TAATCACGGCTGCACAGGTAAAAAACACACACTCCAAAGCCAAGAACACAGCATCCATGGGACCTGACAATATCTCAGGCTGCATTCTACACGAACTACAGAATGAACTGGCACCCTAAGTGCCATGTTCAATCATAGCCTCACCTCAGGCTTTGTACCCACTGAATGGCGCACCGCAACGATTATCCCACTCCACAAAGGAGGAGCCACGACGGACCCAGGGAACTACCGCCCCATTAGCCTGACGAGCCTGGTCTGCAAGGTCATGGAACGTATCATCGTGGAACTCATAAACAAAGACATTTGTAATATCCAAACTCTTGACCTTACCCAGTTTGGATTTGTAAAAGGCAGATCATGTCTCCTAAACCTGAATGACTTCTTTGAAGCAGTCACCAAAGCCATAGATGAGGGTAAAATGGTTCACACAGCTTATCTAGATCTCGCCAAGGCTTTCGACACCATCCCCCACTCTGGAATTATAGATAAGCTCACTAAACTAGGTATAAATACCTATGTCACAAGATGGGTTGCCAACTGGCTCATGGACAGAACCCACATTGTGAAAGTAGCGGATTCCAAATCCAACATCAGACCAGTGACAAGTGGAGTACCACAGGCTTCAGTCCTGGGTCCTCTCCTGTTTGGTATTTACTTCTCTGAAGTGCAGGCCAACACAGAAGGTCTTTGGCTAACAAAGTTTGCAGATGACTGCAAACTAGGAGCCATAATCGAAACTCCTAACGATGTGGACAAACTACAAAAGGGCCTCAATGAGACAGATACCTGGTGTCAAAGCCATGGCCTGAAGCTCAATGCCAAAAAGTGTATTGTCATCCCCTTTGTTAAAAACTCTGTACCCATGAACTACCACATAGCTGGTAGTCTACTTAATGCCGAAAATGTGATGAGACCTTGGGACACAGGTGGACAGTAGTCTCTCCTTTGATAATCACATCGCCACAGTGGTCAGGAAATCCTTCTATGTGGCTCATCTCATCACAAAAGGATTCTCATCCAGAAAAAAAGAGGTCATTGTTCCCCTCTACTCATCACTCATTAGACCCATTATAGAGTACAACGCCCCTTTTAGTATGTACCTCACAAGACATCTACAACAACTGGAAAGACCACAGAAATACTTCACAAAGAGGATTACTGGCCTCAAACAGATGCCCTATGCAGACCGTCTAAAAAAACTACAACTTTACTCCATCGCATATCGCCTACTCAGGGGCGATCTCTGCCTAACATACAAAGCTATGTCAAACCCAGAGCTGTTGGACATACTCCACTTAAAGAAATCCCAATCCCTCTGAGCTACACGCTCTAGGGACCTAAACCTTGTCACCACAATAAACAGAACATGCTGGAGAGATAGATTCCTGTCCCAGAGACTTCCCATACTCTGGAACAGACTACCTATCTATGTCAAACAGAGCTCCTCATTAGCACTCTTCAAGAAAAATCTTGATGATTGGATGGGAAATGGGAAATTCACCCCGGGGATCACTTCTGTGGCTCTGCTCGACAGGGGCACAGAAAAATAATTTTCTTGGGTGGTGAAAGCCAGGGTACATTTTTTGGCTAGGCTTGTATGGGCCCTATATATGTGTATACGTGTGTGTGTGTGTGTGTGTGTGTGTGTGTGTGTGTATATATATATATATATATATATATATATATATATATATATGTGTGTGTGTGTGTATATGCATCTATATATATATATCTATATATATCTACACACATATATACATACACACACACACACACACACACACATATATAGATATAGATATATATATGTATGGAACCCTATCAGTTGACTGAGTTTTCAGAAACTCATAATTCATATTGGCGAGACAATATGACTGAATTTCCGAAAACGCGAAGCTTGTGAATGGAGATTGTGTTACAGTGATGACTGGGAAATTTACCATTTTCCTGAATGTAGTGCAATCTCAGAGCTGGTATGTATAATTTGCAGGGGTGAGGAGTGCAGGGGGGTTTGCCTCCCTGCAAAAACATATAAAAAAGATAGAGTTTTGTGTTTTTTTTTCTAATGTTCTTGTTTTTGGAAATTTAAAGATATCATGTCGCCGATATGAATTTCGAGTTTCTGAAAACTCAATCAACTGACATAGATCTATACGTGTGTTTGTGTGTATATGTGTGTGTGTGTGTGTGTGTGTGTGTGTGTGTGTGTGTTAGCCTCTATATTATTAACACCTTAATACCCTTTGATCAGCTAGACAAATGGTCAACAGTTGTACAAAAACAGACAATCCCAGAGCTGTGGAATATGCCCTTTCTCTGTGGGTTGTATGATCTTGTAATTGGAATAAATAAGTAGCAGGGGGTGTGGGGGTATGGGGGAGCCTTCCCCCCTGCAAAATACAATGTTTTATTCTTTTCATGTTCTGAGGATTAGCCTTGGAGCATGTACAGTATTGCGTCAACAATTGCCAGTGTAGAAGTGCCAACATTACCAACATTAATCAGCAGCAGTGTTTTGAAATTGCATTCTTATTCTATATATCATATATGGTTTTTATTGTGTGATTATTTGCATAGTTTTTTAACTTTGCTTAGTATGTATTGCTGACATTATTATGCTTTGTCAAGCTTTGCTTGTTTAACTTTGTCATGTGTTTATGTGCGGGAGGGATATTTAAACAGTGTGATTCTACTTGTTAAGTGTTTCTGAAGAAGTCTGTGCTACATTCTGATGAACATGCTTAAACAATACATTTTTGAGTCTCCTAGCTGCTTCTGTGGTTATCTATATCCAGCTTGTCGCTTATTTGTAATTTAAAGTAGTCACAAAGCATCATTTTTCAGGAAGTAGTAGGAAATCAGAATACTTTAAGGTAACCCACATGTATGTAGGGAGATCTTGCAAAATCCACACAGATTTCTCATCTTTCTATAATAGGTTCATAAGTTACTAGGCTTTACAAGCCTAACCATATTTATCCCGAGTTGCCCCAGTTGTCAGTGGTTAGGCAAGTGAAATTTGCAGAGATAAGGTCTATGGTAGTTAATGACTTCCTCAGTCCAGGAGGGAGATGGGCGCTACCCCAGACGTGAATTTGAGGGTCACCCATCCATTGATCAAGGATGTGTTCAAAGGTGGTCGAGGAGGGGCTCTGTTTCACGTGAACTGGAAGCTTGTTCCATAGAAGTGGCAGTCTCTGGGAGATGTATCTATCTCTCCAGCATGGCCTGTTCATGTCAGAAGCTAGGTTAAGATCCCTGGAGCAAGCAACCCTCGTGCAGTTTGATTCACAAATGTGTAGCATTTCCATCAGGGCCAGGTCCAAGACTGCCCTGTTAGCAAGGCACAGGTCACCCCTTAGCAACCTGTAGGAGACAGAATATAGTGACGGGCTTCCAGTCTTTCCAAGTAAAACTTGTTTTGTGTAACTTGTAATTTCTTGGTGAGAAACCTTTGTGGTCTCTCCAGCTGTTGCAGGTGTCTGGTGAGGTACATGCAAAAAGGAGCAAACATGATCTTATTATCTTCTGAGACAGTAAATGGAAATGTACTCAAAAACAGTTGGTTACTCCTACCTGTTTTGGGCTGAAAATCCTGTTGAGCACTCAGCAACAGTAACTGACACTATGGGAGCATAAACAGCTAATGCCAGGAGCCATAAGGGGTGTGATGATGCAATTACTAATAATACTGGAACAACCACTAGTGACTTGCATGACAACAAATGTCTGCTCCACTAACAAGACTTGTAGCTATTTCAGAAGCAAGACTGTCACTAAGAAAATACACTGTGCTTTGCTGTAGTCTCTCAGGCAAATCTCTGTGCCACATAAGGCATAATGACCCTGTCATAGTCTAGTACAGAGCGCCCTGACAGATCAGTGCCCTATTGGGCCAAACAAGTCCAAATGGTCTAAAGCCCACCCTGCCTCCTCATACACAGCTACTGCTCTGGCCTCAGTTCCCCTGGGCAAGAGTATATGCTCTCTGCTTTGGTCATTCCTTGGCTCTCTCTTATGGCTCATTAATTATTCACTCACAAATCCTGCTCAGTGACTTACTATAGCCAGGTTTTATCTTCTTAAAGAGGCAAGTTCTGGCATGATACACTATAATATACTTTAGTTAGAACAATATTGCCATTATTTACAATTAATATTGTTATATGCACACTATATACATTTATACATTTTTACAGACATAACACAACACAGTATAGTGAGTACCTATATTCCTCTCTGAAGAGGGCTGACAAAACAGAACTTCCCCTTTAAAGGGTGCATCCAGACCAGAAAGTCTCAGTGAAGCCATCTTGTGTAGCCATTTGCCTTAGTCTTTGGCCCTAACTACACCATCAGAACCATCAAAACCACAGATGGCTACGTAGAATTCCATTCTTATTCCAGAGACCTGGCCCTGACCACCTACTTCTTGAGGTAGACTGAGGGAGGGAGCAGAAAATCTTCCATATTGCCTGGTTTGCTAAGGGGGACTAGAAGCTGACCAAATGAAATGAAGAGTTAAAGGCTGCGAGCCCCAGTGTGGCACAGAATAAGAAGTTATGTACCTACCATAATGTTCCATGTTAGTTGTCTTCTTCTCGCCTTCTTTCTTGCTGGTTGGGTTCGGAGCCGATCCTCGGCTCTAACTCGGCCATCTACTAAAGCTCGAGAGCTATTTACTGGCTTGAGGCCTCCCCATATCCCACAATGCTTGGCGCTAGATACCCAGATCTCATTTGGCAGAGCTAACACCATAGAAAAATTTCAAGGACACCTGTCCAAACTACAAGGTTTACCTACAGTAGTAAAACAGAGGAAGGATGTAACCCAGATAAGAATTAGCCAGAGGAAGAAGGCCTCAAAAAGGGACTCTCTTCAGTCTGTCCAGGCTACGGGGATGGAGGGTGGGATGCAAGAAAGAAGGCGAGAAGAAGACAACTAACATGGAACGTTATGGTAGGTACATAACTTCTTAATGTTAAGTTGTCTATCTCACTTCATTCTTGCTGGTTGGGACAGCGTCCCTAGCACCTTAGTCCTGGGTGGCTCATCAGAACAGACTCTTGAGCACAGTGGAACCAAAATCAGCTCTACTCCTAGAGGCCATATCCAACTTATAATGTGAAATGAAAGTATGAGGAGTGGCCCATGTGGCTACAGCACAAATAGATTCCATTGGTAGTCTTGCTTGAAAAGCTACCGAAGTAGCTAATGCTCTGGTGGAATGACCTTTAGGTTTAGTAGGGAGTTCTTTATGTCTCAGTTAATAAATCAAAGTAATAATAGAGGACAACCACCTGGATAAGGTTACTTTAGAAACTGCCAGTCTCTGTTTGCCCTCAGCATAGGACAGGAAGAGTTGGTCTGATTTTCTTGTTTTCTTAGTCCTATCCAAATAAAAACGTAATTGCCTATGAACGTCCAATTGGTGTAACTTTTGTTCAGCTTTGTTCGAATAGTTAGGAAAAAAGACAGGTAGATCAATAGCCTGATTCAGGTTTGTTTTGGAAGGTATCTTCGGCAGAAACGAAGGATAAGTCCTTAGTGAAACTCTATCCTTATGAAACACAAGGTAAGGAGGACGAATACAGAGGGCTTGAAGTTCCGAGACTCTCCTAGCTGAGGTGATGGCTACTAAAAAGAGAGTCTTCCAGGAGAGCAATTTTAAGGAACAGGAAGCCGCAGGTTCAAAAGGGGGAAGAATCAAGGAAGCTAAAATCAAGTTTAAATCCCACGGAGGCAGGATATCTCTGACTGGGGGCCTAAGCAAAATAGTCCCTTTAAGAAAGGCCTTGCAAAGTTTGTGGGACATGATGCTGGTTTCTGACAGGCTAGTGTGGAAATTTGCAATAGCAGCTAATTGGACCCTAATGGTGGCAGACGAGGAGCCAGCTTGAAAAAGTTCTGCTAAAAAATCTAGAACGTGATGGACAGGGGCTGTAAAGGAATCTATATTCCTAGCCTCTGCCCAGAAAGAGAAACGTTTCCACTTACTAGCATAAGTCTTCCTGGTGGTAGATTTGTGTGAAGAAAGGATGATTTCACGCACCGGCTGAGAAATATGTGGAAGCCTGGCTAAGGCTGGAAGTGGAGCAACCAAGCCGTAAGGTTGAGAGACTGAAGGGATCGGTGCAGCCCGCCCGACTGATGGACCAAGAGGTCTGGCACTGGGTCCAGATTCCAAGGCTGCTCCAGCAGGTGACGATGCAGGAATGGGAACCAAATTTGTCGAGGCCAGTAAGGGGTAATGAGGATCATCCTGGATCCCAATGCGGTCGCCTTCCGAATTAGTTTGGGAATTAGGGGAAAAGGTGGGAATGCATACAGAAGACCCCGGGGCCAATCGTGAACTAGAGTGTCTCTGGGGGAGTGGCCGGGAAGGGGGAAGAGAGTGAAGAAATCGACGCACTTGCTGTTGAGAGGAGTTGCGAAAAGGTCGCAGCAAGGTTGACCCCATCTGCGGAAAATTTTGTCCACTACTGACTGATTGAGAGAGCACTCGTGAGGCATGAGAATAGCTCTGCTTAGCCTGTCCGCTATGACGTTGGACTTCCCGGGGATGTGCGTTGCTATAAGAAACCATTGAGAGGAGATCGCCCACTGCCAGAGTCTGAGTGCTTCTCGACATAAGGGATAGGACTTGGTTCCGCCCTGCTTGTTGATGTACCACACTACAGACATATTGTCTGTTTGAATTGCAATAGTCCCGGTGGTTAGAGAGTCCTGAAGAGCTCGCAACGCTAAAAGCACCGCTCTCATCTCCAAGACATTTATGTGCAGGTGGTAATCTAGAGGTTGCCAAGTGCCCTGGACAGTCCTGCCCTGAAAATGCCCCCCCCCCCACCTGATCAGGGAGGCATCATTGCTCACTGTGGCAACAGGAGGAGGAAGAACAAACGGTCTGCCCTGGAGTACTAGAGGGGAGACCATCCACCAAGCCAGGTGGTCTTTGCATGATTGAGTGATTATTATCTTGTGAGACATCGGCAGTTGCTGAAAGGACCATTGGGTAAAAAGCATCCATTGAAGAATCTGCATGTGAAAACGAGCCAGGGGAACTAGTATGATTGCTGCTGCCATGAGACCCAATGTTTTTAGTACAAATCTGGCCTGAATCCTCTTGCACTGTAGTAAGACCTGCACATGCCGGCGAATGTCTGACACTCTGTCTAGAGGAAGTTTTGTGAACAGATCTTTTGTATTTAATCTTGTGCCTATAAAGGTTATAGACTGACAAGGTGACAATGCAGATTTTTCAAAATTTATTGAGATACCTAGCTCTTAGCAAGTTTGGATGGTATAATCCCTGGCTTGCAGTAGCTGATGCCTGGTGGAAGCAGTAAGGAGCCAGTCGTCTAGATATGGAAACACCTGGAATCCTCGCCGTCTCAGGTGAGCCATAACCACTGCCATGCATTTGGTGAACACCCTGTGGGCTGTGGTGAGACCAAAGGGCAGGGCTCTGAATTGATAGTGACTGGCTCCCAGCCGGAAGTGGAGAAACCTTCTGGAGCGCCTGTCCACTTTGATATGGTAGTACGCATCCTGAAGGTCTATGGAGCACATCCAATTGTCCTGACCCAAAAAGGGTAGAATGGACTGAAGTGTGACCATCCGGAACTTCATTCTTTGAACAGATTTGTTTAACCTGCTGAGATCCAAAATGGGTCTCCAGTCCCCTGTCTTTTTTGGCACCGAAAAGAACTTGGAGTAAATTCCGGATCCTTGCTGGTCTGCTGGGACTGGCTGGATGGCCCTTTTTTCTAGCAGTTTTGAAATTTCTGGCACTGCTTGTTCCCTTAGACCGGGTGGAACATCTGGAAGGGACTTGGTTGTTTGTACAGGGGTGTGGACAAAGGGGATTTTGTAACCCTCGGATCTGATGGACCATACCCATTTGTCTTGTGTGAGGAGTTGCCAGGCTTCTGGGTACAGTAGCAATCTTCCCCCGACTGCCTCAGAAGGTGGACAGTCGGGCAGCCCCTCAGGGGTGCTGAAAGGGTTTGTCAGAGAAAGATTCTCTGCTAGCCTGATTTTGCGGACCCCCTCTGCCTCTCGGGCGGCGTCTATTATTGTTCCCTCCCCTGCCCCTGGAGGGAAACTCGCCACGTGTGTCAGTCACGACTCCCTGGGGTTTCCGAAACCACATTTTCCCACTCTTCTGACCTTTAGGGTATGGTCTAGAGGGAATAGAAAAATGGACTCCCACGGCAGAGAGAGTCTTGACTTCCTGCTCACACCTGGTAAGTGTATCCTTCACCTGTGGTCCAAACAGAGCCAAACCATCGAAGTGGGTATTGGTGAAGGATGCCTTAAAGGGGTCAGCAAAGTTACATAACCGCATCCAGGCATGTCTTCTCAAAGCCACGCCTGTACCTGCGGCCCTACTCGCCCCATCGGCTGCATAAGAAATGAGCCGCATGGAGGAGTTGACGATTGAGTTAAGGGTCGCCAGCTGGGAGTTAATCTTATCTTGAGCCCCCACGGCTGATGGATCCTGAAGGGTATCATCCAGTTCCTTGAGAAGATCCCTTTGAAGGTGGGTGAAGTGGCACAGATAAATCAGCAACCACATGGAAAAGGTCGCTGAGGAAAACAACCGCTTCCCGTACCTGTCCATTGTCCTAGACTCTTTATTAGGTGAATGGACAGGCACCGAAGGGTCAGCCAACTCCTTCTTCATGGCTGCTGCCACCACCATGGCATCAATGGGGACACCTTTTGTCAAAAATTGTTTGTTGGGTGGGGCTGTAATGAACTTAGTGGGCAAACGGGGAGTTGGTTCCACTGTGTCCTGGGCTGACCACGCCCTTCGAGCCACTACTTCCATGAGCGGGTTGAAGGGTGGAGACACCCAGGAGGTGGAAGGGCGAGAACCAAACGCGTCCAGGTATACCGACTGGTCCTCGGAAGGGTTACAGGCAGTCCAGTTCCGCCTCTGCTTAAGGATCTCTAGGATGTCTGAAAAAGAGACATCCTCAGAGGGGGATCTTGGTGACCCTTCCGAATCCTCCAAGTCGGTATCAGACGTGACTGACTCGGGGGAGTCGACATGTTTCCTCTTACATTTTCTCTTCCGAGGGGGCTCCTCTGAAAGATCAGGGGAGGCCTCGGAAGAGGAAGATACGCCCAATGGGGCGACCTGGAGCATCTGTTCTCCACGCTTGGGGTCAGGAGGGTGGGCAGAGACCGATGCAGGCACCATGGGGAAGGAGCCGAAGGGGCCGATCGAGGAGCCAACTCAGGAGTCAGCACGCTCCTCATGACCTCGAAGGCGCCCCTATCAGGCAGAGCAGAAGGTCCCCACTCCGAAGAGAGGTGAACCCCTCCCGGCACCAAGAGGGACAGCTCCGTAGCCGATGTCGGGGCTGAGCTCAGCTGCGCCGAAGCCCCGAGAGGGAGAATGGGGTCGGACAAGGGTCCGATGCCACTCGCCCCCTCGGAGCTGATGAGGGAGTCCCGGTGCCCAGATCCCTCCAAGGAAGGAACCAGTGAACAGATCAGAGCCGACGAAGGAGCCGAAAGGTGTGGTATCGGCTCCGACGTTTCCAAGATTCGAGCCCCAACCAGCTCCGAACGCAAAGGGGGAGTTGGAGGAGGAATTGCTGAAGACACCATGACAGCCACAGTCTGTTGAGAAGGGCTGGTTAACATTTGGGCCAGGGCCTGCGATTTAAGGAGTCTACTGACCACCCTCTCCAAGTCATGATCAGATAGCCTGGAGTACCGAGAGGAGTGGGACCTATGGCTTCGTTCAGACTGAAGCAATGGTGACCTCGGAGCCGAACGAACCGATTCTAGGCAAGGGGACCTAGAACGTTTTCAGCCCAAAGATGGTTCCGACACTAAAGGCGGAGCTGATTGAAGTCTAGAGATGTCGGCTCCAGCCGGAACCGAAGAGGAGGAAGATGCTCCCCCTGGCGACGGCTCCAAAGTGGCAGCCGGCGATTTGGCGGGCTTTGAGGATTTCCCCAACTGAGGCTTCGCCGGGAATCCCTCTGGCTTAAGTAAGCCTCTCAAAATAAGCTTGTTCCTACGCTCCTGCAGGTGTAGGGAACCCAAGCAATACACACAAGAAGTGTGACCGTCTGTCAGAGACATCTTCTGACAGCACGAGTCACACTTCTTGAAGCCTGAAACTTTAGTATCCTTGGACATACTGGCAAGGGGATACTAAAGAGAGAAAAATTATACTAGTGCTTAAACAAGACACACAGAAACACTCACACACCCGCACTAGTTAAGCTAACAATAATAACTACAAAAAACTATCACCACACTTAATAACAACAACAACTATCCTTAATAAAAATATACAAATACTATAAGGCTAAACACTACTCCTATTAAGTACCAAAGGGGTGGGGTTAGCCACTAAAGAGAAGAAACGGGGGGGGGGAGAAACTCTCTAACATAAAACGAGTTTCCTAGGTGGGATAAACTAGGGGATACACAGTCTAACTACACTAAAAGGGAAGACTATCTAAATATACTAAAAATACAAGGTAAATTTTTAGCTAATAATACAAAAAAAAGGAATAATACGACCTGAGCCAGTAAAATCGCAACCTTGTAGCTGAAGCGGCAAACGAGATCTGGGTATCTAGCGCCAAGCATTGTGGGATATGGGGAGGCCTCGAGCCAGTAAATAGCTCTCGAGCTTTAGTAGATGGCCGAGTCGGAGCCGGGGATCGGCTCCGAACCCAAGCAGCAAGAATGAAGGTGAGATAAACAACTTAACATCTATACTTTCTTACCAACCGTGTCTAAAGCTTTAGACTGCTTGTGTGGTGGCAAGATGGAAAACTGCACTCAGCACAGACGGCAAACATTGTATAGATACATTTAGTACAAATAACACAAACAAATGCACCAAGCATATTAGAGATGTGGGTAAGAAAGTAGAAACAAAATAGTTTGTTGCATTTTGATCCACTAACAAGGCACTAATCACAATCTCCAAAAGCCATTACAGCTCTGGTGACTCCCTGTATTCTAGCAACATTGCCAAGACTTGGAAGTCCCTACCACTACAAATCAGGGTGCAACCTAATAAAACCATCTTCAAAAAACAGCTTATTTTCCACCTAATCAACTCCTGGACATGCAAATGCCTAGCACCTGGCTGACATATTCTAACTCCTTTCCCCTACCCACTATCCAACCTCCTCTTTAAAGCTCCCAGAGATGCACTATATATTATCACACATTACTTACCAACTCACTGCCGCCTACTCCCCACTGCCCCATCTAAACCCACTAACTCTCCCCTAGACTAAGTTGAAAAGCTTTCCCTTAAAATGTCAATGCACCTCATATGAACTTGTCTATATTCTCCTCCTTTTTTAGTTTTTCCTTTCTTGTCTTATCTTCAGTACTCTTCAGTAATCTTCAAGATTATCTCTACTAAACATACTATATGAACAACAATCAAATGTTACTACCTGCTATACTTTTAATTGTATAACTAAACCACTATGCTTATGTAAATATTTTATGCAATCATATGTTATTGTCTGCTATATTTTTATAACTGAATGTGTAAATATCTTATGTATAGTATGTTAGCAGTTGTTCTGGAGCTTTTCTCCCCAGGCCTCCACTGAAAATGGAGAGCTCTGTCCAGTTGGATCTTACCGGTAAACAAATGTAAAATAAAATAAATAAATAAATAAAATTTTGAAGATAAAAAAAATGTTTTATACACTGACTCATTTAACTACTATACTTGAACTTCCTGTAAATGTTTACGTAATTTTAGTCGGGTCTATATCAGAACATCGAAGTTTTAAAACTTCGAATGTTCTAATATCGAACCGTTTTGAGCGAAGCTGCAGAACACTGAATTCTTTCCTAGGGAAAGAATTCAGTTGGCCGGTTCTGTGCCTTCGCTATTTTCAGCGCTGTGGTGGAAATTTACAGGTCGGGTTCAGGTAAGTGTGTGACTGTGTGGTTGTTAGGATTAGGACGTGGGTTAGGTGAGTTAGGGTTAGGGCGTGGGTTAGGTGAGTTAGGGTTAGGGGAGGGTTAAGTGAGTTAGGGTTAGGGCACGGGTTTGGTGAGTGTGTGATAGTGACGGACCTTAGGGTTAGGGGTTGGTTTAAGGTAAGTGGATACATAGTAGTGTATGTATAGTTTAGTGTAGGGTTAGTTGTAGGATTATAAGTATATGTGTGTGTATTGATGTTTTTTAGGTGTGCTTGTGTTGTGAGTATGTGTTTCAGAATAGCAAATTTTTTCCTTGAGAAAAAATTTGCTGTTCTGAATGTTCGATATTATGTGGTTTAGATATTTTAGGTTCGATGAAAGAGCGTTCGTTATTTTCATCTTTCGATAACGTGATACAAATGCTTTTTGTCTAAATATCCGAAAGATGTGACACTTCCTGACTCTGTAGGTCAGACTGCCACATGCTGACAGAGCTATCTTAGCAAAGGCACTCTCTCCAATTATAAAGATAAAGTTCTGTTCTTCAGCTTCCAAAGTTCTGCCCTTCCGCTTAGGTGCCATGGGCAATCAGTAGTCTTGATTAAATAATTTATAAATGAGGAAGATGAGCATAAGTGTGGCTTCAGCTACTCTGAGGTAACTAGCAAGTCTTTTCAAAGCTAATACAATAGTTTTCCCTGTTGTTACACATATGAGTAAATCTGCAGGGCTTTAGTGTTTCCTGATGAATTCGTAATAATAGGTGTACTTAAAATAAACACCCAAATGTCAATGTCACTATCATCGACACAGTATAAAAACATTGACACATCCCTGTGTATGTTCCAAGACATAAGCTCAGAGCATGCAATAATATAACAATGTTTTTGTGCAGGTGGCAAGCCCCACCTGCACCCCCTTACACCCTCTGTAATTATACATTCTAACTACGAGATTGCACAATACTGGGGAAAGGGCATATTCCCCAAGCCAGGTAATGCAGTGCACGTGTAAAACTGTTGATTACCTGTTTTGTCCACCAAAGTGTATTAAAAAAAGCAGATGCTGACTTTAAAGAAAGTTGAGTAAATTAAGGACTCGTGTGTGTGTGTGTGTGTGTGTGTGTGTGTGTGTGTGTGTGTGTGTGTGTGTGTGTGTGTGTGTCTATATATATATATATATATAGATATATATATATATATATATATATATATATATATATATATATATATATATATATATATATATATATATATATATACATACACATACACATACACACAGGGTCTATATTAAATCAGCGAACGCTCAAAATAGCGAACGCTGATTTATAAACCCTTAAAGAGTGAAACCTAACAATCCCAAAGAGACCCAGGGAAAAAATTGCTGGGCCGTTTTCGGTACTTCGCCATTTCCTCCACTGTGGTGCAATCTCAGAGTTGGTATATTTAGGCAGGGGTGGTGTTGGTGGCACAGAAAAGCCCCCCCACTTTGTTTTGCGTTTTTAACTTTTTTTTTTTTTTTTTTTTTCGTGGAACAGTATTTTTTTCCCCCTGGGAAAAAAAATCACTGTTCTGTGTCTTAGAGATTGTGAGGTTTCGCTTTTAAAGGGTCGATAAATCAGTGTTCACTATTTTAAGCATTCCTTGATTTACTATAGACCCTATATGTATATATATATATATATATATATATATATATATATATATATATATATATATATATATATATATATATGTGTGTGTGTGTGTGTGTGTGTGTGGATCCACTAAAATGATCTGTCACAATGTCAACATTCAGAACACTGACAAAACTCAAAATATTGATAAGGGTGCTGTTTTAGCAAGGAAGGGAATATGTTCTTTCTCTAGCTATTGTGTGACCTACCCTGCAAAAAACATTAGTTTTGGATTTGCATGCTCTCTTGGAGCATGAGCAGTTTCAGTCAGTATTTTGAGTCTTAGATATTATGTGGTCAGTGTTTTGAATGCAGACATTGTGACAGATCAATGTTTGTACATCTATATATTCATATATGTGTATATTGATGACCCAAAAAAGTTTTATAGAGAATTGGGAAATAAGGCAAAAAGATTTGAAACACCGCCTAAAAAGAAGAAATAGATATATTTTGGAGAAATATATATGAAGATCCAGTGAAATATAACAAAGATGCGGAATGGACAGAAGTAAAATAAAGAATAAGAAGTTCAAATGTACAGGATATGAAATGGGATGAAGTAAAAGCCAGAGAGATTGAAACAAATTTAAAAAAAAGCTTCTACCTGGAAAACCCGTTGCCCAGATGGAGTACCTAACTTCTGGCTAAAAGTATTAACATCTTTATAAGAAGATTTAGCTATGAGTAAGAACTATTTACATGCGCAACTTGAACAGGCATCAACCTGGTTAACAACAGGAAAAACAATACTACTACTTAAGAGTGAACCTCCAAGCTATCCTAAAAACTATAAACCAATAACTTGCCTTCTGACGATGTATAAGCTATACACTGGAAATTATGCTGACAGAGTTTATAGTCATTTAGAAGAAACCTCAATCATGGCAACAGAACAAAAGTAACAAAAGAAAGTCATATGGAACAAAGGATCATCTGCTGTTAAATAAAGTCATACTGGAGAACTGCAAAAAGGGGAAGAATCTACGTATGGCGTGGACAGACTACAAAAAAGCATTTGACAGTATCCCACATTCATAGATAAAAGAGTGCTTAAAATGTATAAGAAATACCCTCTACTGATTGAATACATTACAGTGACCATGAAACAGTGGCAAACCATTCTACAGTTAAACCATGACAAAGGACAATTTATTATTCCAGGGATAAAAATTCAAACGGGGACATTCCAGGGTGACTCTGTCACCACTGCTCTTTTGTCTTGCCCTTAACCGATTTTGGCTACTGGCTAAGGCTCTTGCCACCCCATAGTGCCTGTTTTAGGCAGTGCCACAAGGACAAAACTCCAGACGTAAAAATACCAACCAAAAACAACTTCAAGGTCATGTTGCTAAACGCTAGGAGTCTTAACAAGATACTGCACTCACTGGAAGCAGTCCTCACCCTGGAGGACGCAGGCATTTGTGCAGTCACGGACACCTGGTTCAAGACTGTGGAGAGCACCCCAGCTATACCAAGTTACATCTCCTTCTACATGTTCAGACCACAAACTGAAGGCAAGGAAACTAAACAAGGTGGTGTATCAATATTCATTAAGGATAAATACACCTCTGTATTGGTCAGACAGTATGATGCCCTAGAGATACTTCAGGTACAATTAACTGTTGGTAGAACACCTGTTCAAGTCATTGCCAGCTACAGAACCCCCTCCATGAATCAGGACACCCATCCTGCCTATTTGAATCAATTTGAGAGTATCAATATACATCCTAACACTATAGATTTGGGCAACTTTAACTACCCTATCATTGACTGGGTGAATTATTTGCACTCAAAGATATAAAAGAACTTGAACAACAGGTAGTTTATAAATATTTGGGAATTGATGAAGGATCAACAAAAAACATGAACAAATGCAAATAAGACATAGTAAAGAATATTTCAGAAAACTAAAATGAATACTGAAAACAGAGCTGACATCTAGGAACAAAGTCCAAGCTATAAATCGATTTGTTCTTCCTGTCTTTGACTGGTCCCAAAAGGTGCTGTTTGATTGGTCAGGAAAACAAGAAGGATCATAGGAGGTTACTAGGCTAATGGCCCTGGGGCCCTTAAAAGCTTAGCCAAGAGTTTAACCCCAAAAAGAAACCTCAGTCAGCACCTGTTGCCCCTGTCAATGAGAGCCACAGGTGGTACCCCTGATATGAATTTGTGGTTTCCCATCCACTCATCAAGGCTGTGCTTGAAGACAGTCAGCAAGGTGCTCTGTTTGATGTGTATGGTAAATCTATTCCAGAAACGGGGCAGCCTCTTGGAGACAAACCGGTCTCTCCAGCAGGTTTTGTTAATATCAGATATTAGGTTCAGGCCTTTTGAGCAGGTAGTGTGTGAGGAGTTAGACTTATGGTTATGGAGCATCACTAGTAGGGCAGGATCTAAGATTGCCTTGTAGGTGAGACACAGATCGCCCCTGAGCAATCTGTACAATACCGAGTAGAGTGATAGTGATTTGAGCCTGTCTGCACAGGACAGGTGTTGGGAGGCCATGGATTCTCTTTGTGAGGTATTTCAGTGGCCTTTCCAGTTGGTGCAGATGTCTGAAGAGATACATCCCAAACAGGGCATTATACTCAATTATTGGTCTAATGAGGGAGGAGTATAGAGATGTAATAACCTCCTTATTTCTGGATGAAATCCCTTTACTTATGAGATGAACCAAGTAAAAGGCTTTTCTGACCACTGCCGCTACATGATGGTCAAATGTGGGGTTATCAACCTGAGTGCCCAGGTCTCTCACCACAGGTTGTGTGCTTAGGGGGTTGCCGTTGATGTGGTAATCAGTAGGGGACGTGTTTTTGCCAAATGGTATGGTGATACATTTTTTGCATTTAGCTTGAGGCCACGACTTTGGCACCAGTCATTAGTTGCTGTCAGACCCTCTTACAGTATGTTAACATCATTTGGGGAGTTAATGACAGCACCCAACTTACAGTCATCGGCAAACTTGGTCAGCCACAGGCCTTTTGTTTTTGCCTGTACCTCCAAGAAATAGATGCCAAACACTAAGGGCCCCAGGACAGATCCCTGGGGAACTCCACTAATGACAGGTCTGCTGTTAGAGATGGAGGTGCCTATTTTGACTTTGAGGGTCCTGTAGGTGAGCCAGTTGTTCACCCACCTGATGAAATAGGGATTTACTCCAAGTTGTGTTAGCTTTTTGATAATGCCCAAGTGGGGGATTGTATCAAAGGCCTTGGCCAAGTCAAGGTAAGCTGTATGTACTGACCTTCCCTCATCCAGGGCCTTGGTGACAGTCTCAAAGAAGTCAACCAGGTTCAACAGGCAAGATCTGCCCTTGACAAATCTGAACTGGATGGGGGTCAAGTGCTTGGAGATTGCCTATGTCCTTGTTTATGAGATCCATAATAATATGCTCAATGGCTTTACAGATCAGACTTGTCAAGCTAATAGGGCAATAGTTTCCAGGGTCAGTAGTGGTACCACCTTTGTGCAAGGGAATGACAATGGCAGTTCTCCACTCTGCTGGAATGAAGCCAGTACTTAGGCTGTGGTTGAATAGGATGCTCAATGGTGATGCCAGTTCTTGCTGGAGATGGTGCAGCATACATCCTGGGATACTATCAGTTTCCATGGAACTGTGTTTTTGCCTTGGATAGGGCCTGTAACACTTGATCTATAGAGATGTGAGTTGCAGGACAAGAATCGGGCATGTCGAAAGGGCCTATGGGGAGGCAGGGGGTGAAGTTTACACTGAACCTATTTGCTAGCAGGTTGGCAATGTCAACAGGATCAGTGTAAGTGATACTGTTAAGTACTAATTTGGAACAAACCTGGGCTTTGCCATGGAGGTTCCTCATGTAATTAAAGAAGACTTTATGGTTTCCCTTTGTTATGGAGGCTAGTTTTGATTCATAATTGGCCTTGGAGGTTTTTACTAGTGATCTAATTTGCTTGTTGAGGCTAAGGAGGGAGCTTTTCTAATTTGGAATCTGTTCCCTTTTACGCTTGGACAACAGTTTCTTCCTTTTGTTGCAAAGCCTGTTGATAGAGGATGTCCACCAAACAGGTTTGTGTTTCCTTGAGGAGCAGGTTTTAGTTCTATTGGGTATGGCTGAGTCTATGCAGTTGTAAACTGCATTGGTGCACTGTTCAGCATAGCTGTTTGCATCCTCTGGGGGGATGGTGGTGTGAAGCTACAGATACCCTCCCTTAGGAGGCTGTAGTCAGCTTTTGAGAAGTTTTTTAGCTTGATTTTGGCTGGGGGGTTGGGTGGTATAGAAACTTAGAATGAGACAGTCCGATGATCTGATCTGACCAGGGAAGGACATACTATGGGAGCGGTGCGGTCACCGATGTTGGGGAGAACCAAGTCCAGAATGTTATCTACCCTTGAGGGTGATGAGACGAGCTGGTCTAGTGCATTAGAACTGATGAAGTCGAGGAATCGTTGAGACAGTGCATTAGTGCAACAATAGTTCGCCCAGTCTATGGTGGGGTAGTTGAAGTCACCAAGGATCAAGGTGTTAGGGGGTACCTTGATGGAGTCTAGTAGATCCAGGTAAGAGGAGTGGGTGTCCTGAGTCATGGAGGGGGGGTCTATAGCTAGCTATAACTTGGATGGGTGTCTTGCCAACTGTCAGTTGTACCTGGAGTAGTTCCAGTGCATCATGCTGGCAAACCAGTCTGGAGGTTTGCTTGCCCTTGATGAAGATAGAGACTCCACCACCCTTAGTCTTCCCAATTCATTCTGCGGTCAGAATGTGGGGAATGCCGTATAGCCTGGTAAGGCAGGGGTGCTCTCCACAGCCCTGAACCAAGTTTCCGTGACAACACAGACATCAGCATCTTCAAGTGTAAGGAGGGCTTCCAGTGAGCCCGTTTTCAGGTTTAGGCTCCTAGCATTAAGCAGCATGACCTACAATTTGCTTTTTGGCAGATCTTTTATGTTGGAAGGTTTGTCTTTGGGACATTGCCTAAAAAAGGCACAATGGGGGAGGTGAGAGCCTTGGCCAGGATCCAGAAACCCAGTGGTGACAGGTGAAGTCCATTCTCTGGCAAAGCATCAAGGCCTGTCGACCATGTCATCCCAGGCAGACAAATACTGGATCCCCTTGGAATGACACCAGAAACTAAGTCAATTGTTGAAGTCAATTATTTTTTGTTGGTATTGTGATATCATTCTTGGTGAAGGTAGGATGCTACTTAGGGTTAGGGTCATATGAGAGTTCAATCATGTCTCTCTTCATATAGTCCAGGAGGTACATCTTAAGTCATTCACACCAACATGTACAATGACATAGTCTTACTTGTACATGTGCAAAGACTTAAGTGTGTGTGTGATGTGGCAGATTCTGGTACCAGACACCAGACAACTGACCATGATTTTCTCCTTGTCCACCCTGGTGAGGGGGACATCGGTGTGTCTCACAACTGAGTCACCAATGACTAGTGTGTTTGGTTTATTGTTATGTCTTGTGGGCTGTTATGGTTTATTGTTTTGCCTTATGGGCTGTGCTTGTGAGACACTGGTGTGATGTCTGCTGTGTATGATGTGTTTGGTTTTGTGTATGGAATGTTTGTGAATGTGTTTTGGAGGTCTCTGATGTTTAGGTAAGTTTTTATTGAGGACCTTTACATAAGTGTGTGTGTGTGTGTTGTGCTTGGTTATGTGATGTGAGTGGTGTGATGTTTTTGCTGGCAATCTCCTCTTTGTCAGGATTACTGACTGTGCCATGAGAGAGCATGGACTCCAGGTTACTGATGTACATGCATCTCTCGCAGGTGGAAGAATTATGTGCTAGGAGAAGAGAGTTGTCAGTAAACATGAGGCAGTTGCTATACTGTCTCAGTATGCCCATGTTGACCAGACTGGCAGGAGAAAGTGATGGGAATTGTCCAGATACAGTGTTCTGAATGCCTGGCAGACTTATAGAGAGAGGGTTTTGTTAAGGGTTTGTCCACAAGAGTGTAGACCACAAGAACCTTCTTAAATGTAAAGTAACTGGCCTGAAGCACAAGTGCTAAGACCAAAGCTTAAAATGCTTAGCATAACAGATACATTTAATTCGGCTACTAACAAGCAGTAATAAATGCAGCAGAATAAAAGCACCCGAACACTTAAGATCACACAGCAAAAATGCAAAAATAAGGTAATAAAGTATGAAGAACACAATTACAGCTGAATAAAGTGTTTTTTTAAGTGGAGAGGGAAGAAACAGAAGATAGTTCAAGATTAGGGAACTAAGGGGGTTGGCCTGCCCAAATGCTGTCTCTCTACTTAGTACACTGAACTGATGAGATAGGACAGGGAGGAGTGTTCAAAGTCAAAGAAGCAAGGGGGGTAGTCCTACTCAAATAATCTAACTGTACTATGTTGTGATCAGATGAGAATGGACTGCAGCAGTGACCAAAATCAGAGTTACAGCAGAGGTGGGCAAAACCAAAACCACCAAATTTAAGACTACAACAACACTTGTGAGGCAGGGCAGGAAAGTGCAGACAACAACAAAGGACTGAAACAATAAAGCAAATATATAAACAATAAAGCAAATATATAAATACATGCTTCATGCTTATCAAATGACCTATAAAAATCAGTGTATACCAAGACTATATATTCCCCATTCTGAAGGAGGTATGGGCCTCCTTGAAACTGATTACATGTATAGATCTGCAATTGTAGGATTGTATACATATCTGTTGACCTCACAAGACCAAAACATAGTGAAATTTTTAAGAGATGAGGAAAATAAATCCAAGATGACTTCCCTGCTTAGTTTAGCCAAAACGTATCAGTGTCAATGTCAAAGGGAATGGAAATCCAAACAGAAGTAGATAAAAATCAGGTAGCAACTAAATGTGCCAAAAAACAAAAGAAGGAACATAATATGAATGATCTTTAATCATACTTTTAGTTAGGAATGGGGTCAATTCCCATCAGGATATTAGAAGCCCAAAAGACTTGGAGAAAATAAAATTAGAAAATAACCATTTGAAAAGCTGGGACTTATTACAGCGAGTCCTGAAACACAGAGACTGAATGGCAGAAAAAGCAGACTTACCCATTCTCAGAATATTTTCCCATCTCTGAGATATGGCAATCTCAAGGTTTGTATATATGAGTTCAGGGGGGATACAGTGGACTATTTCCCCTGCAAAAAAGAAGTGTAAACAAATAGAAAGATGTTCAAGATCTGTTCTTCTCCTACATCCTTGGTCTTTTGTTTTTTTTTCCGGACAGTCGGCACCCATCATTTGGAGTGCCATAATATAATTAAATAGGGAGCCTATATTTATATATATATATATATATATATATATATATATATATGGTCGCAGGTCAAAAAATTAAATGCTCATATGAACAAATGCTTTTTCTTGGTGTAAATAATAGCAAGCACTTGGTTTACTATCAAAATTCAGAATGACGGTTAGGCGACTATGGGAATGGCGAACGTAAGTTGGCTGATTCCCATATTGCCAACCATCAATTCTGCAAGTCCCCTGTTCAGCGAATGCCACTGTGCATTCGCTCATACATAGGAGATGTTTTATACTGAGATTGTGGGACAGTGCGGATCGGGAGATATACCCTTTTCCTGTAGTGCGATCTCAGGCTTGGAATATATAAGTAGCAGTGGGTGTCGGGGGCGCACCCCTGAAAAAACAATACTGTCAGCTCTGCGCAGTACGGATCTGGTCCATACGTAGTGCTGTACAGGGGATAACAGACTTGTGAAGTCGAATTCAACTTCTCCTTAATTAGGTTGTCGATATTCCAACCTAATTAATATTTTGAACATCGAACATGTAAACCGCATTTTTGATAGGTTTACGTTTACATATTCAAAGTTTTGATAGTAAACCCAAGCACTTATATATACGAATGTTCTTTTGAATGGTGTTTCAGTCAGCTGCTTTTTGTGCAAGATCATGTTGCAGTGGGGTCAGGTAATTTGCTCTATCCCCACTGCTGCGCAGTCTAGGAGATGATATACATATTGCCCCCTGCAAAAAATTTAGTTTTGTTGTTTTCAATCATTTTCTTCAATTCTGTGTTCGCTCTTTTGAAATTTGGTATTTGATGACACACACACGTACACACATATACACACACACACACACACACATATATATATATGTATATTATAAATATATATATATATATATATATATATATACACACACACACACACACACATGTATATATATGTATATGTATATGTATATATATATATATATATATATATATATATATATATATATATATATATTATTGTATTATATTAAAAAAAATAAAATGAATAGACAATGAGAAGATGGCATGGCACAATGTGTGCATTTGTACTCTGACACTGAGTTAATCGTACAGTGTAACCTCTAGACAGACACATCGCCTTGGAATATATGGCATATTGTCAAAGAGCAGAATAAAACTGTGACACAGAGTGAATAATTCACTTGCTGTGTTCACAGCTTTAAATTCATAAATTAGTACCGAAATCATATCAGATTACATTGCAACAACTGGAGTTAACATGACTGCAGATCTGTTCTACACTCTGAGAAGGTATATCCTGCCCTGCATGACTCAGGGCAAGGAACTACCACATCTGTTTCATATGCTAAGAATCTATAACCTGCCCTGTATCATGCATGATGAAGAATTGTACGTCTATCCAATGCAGGAAGCTGACAGTAAACTGGAGGAGTCAGGAGTAGGACTGACACTGAATAACTGTATGGATGCAGAATGTTCTAGAGAGATGGACAATGTCAGGAATTAGGAAAATGTCTAATGGAGACCACAGGGTTCTCCCCAGAGTCCAGTACCCTTTTATACGATTGTCTTAGATATATCCAATAGAATAGGGAACATGATTAATCCCTTTATTATTGTCACAAATATAGATGTAACAGTAGAGGATGGAGAAAAAGAGTCTACAAGAAAATATGGAAAGGCTGAATAAGTGGGCAGAAAAGCTAGTAGATGAGGTTCAAGGCAAACAAATGCAACATACTGAACTTGGGCCACAACAAGTCTGATGTGCTGGAAGTGTCTAGTTGGGGGGGGGGGTCAAATTTATGGCAACAGAGCAGGAGAAATGTTTATCATACCTGGATTGAACTACCAGCAGCAGAGTGAGAGGACAGTGACAGTGTTAAACATAATGATGGGGTGAGTCCTTAGTGGATTAGCTTCAAGAAGCAAAGATGTAATGCTTTCTCTCTACAAGGTCTTGATCAGTCCACACCCTGAGTACTGTATATAGGTCTAGAATTCATAAAAGGAAAAAAAGACATTAAACTGGAAGGAATCCAGAGGAAAGCTACCATAAGGATTTCTGGGATGGATAGGAATGAATATTATCAAAAGAAGGGTTATAGCTAATCTTACTTGATGTCAGAAGAGGTAGAGGACATAGAACTGGTGCACAAGGTTATGTCAGAAAAATGTTAAGGGGTTATTCTGAACACAGAGGACAGAAGGAGAAGGCGGGCCATAGGAACAGATGATGGGCTAACTTCTGTCTGTATCTGTAAAAGTACATTTTCCTTCCCAGAGAGGACTGTGATCCATTGTAATGTATTACTGTAATAGGTGCTGGAAAGGAAGTCCACAGAGGTATACAAGAAGGCATGTCAGAGATGGAAAAATGCTAAAGGGGAAAGAAAGGTTAAATGTAAAAGCACATAAAACATTAGATAGGCTTACTGTCACCTTCTGCTGTTAAGCAAAATGAAATCTGTTTTCAGACTGAGAATCTGTGGCCTTGCCCTGTACTGCAGAGGATCTGCCAAGAGGATTGTTTGGTAAAGTATGGTACATTTTGAACCTGTCCTTACCTATGAATAGATACAAGTTTCCCAGAGTTGATGCCATTGCTGAACTCTGCACAGTGAAGCTCAGCTTCTAGCCATGTCTTATTCTCAGGGAAGAACCGATAACAGCTGCCCTTAAACTCCCACCAGAAAAGTGGACAGTTTACTATAGGATCTGGTTGATATGGCTGAGGAAGTGGAACTGAAATGAAAAAAAATGTTTTAACAACAGAAGACACTAGAAAGGGTAACTGACATACAGTTCATCTCAATAAGAGGTACAGTCTTGTTGTTTTCATTAAATTATTTCATTAATTCAATGCCTAACAATAATGAGCCAAAGGCTCCTTTACAAGTAAGAAAAACTCCACAATACAAATGTAAAATCAGTTGTACAAAAGCCAATCAATTTAAGCAGCACATCTTTGGAAGGTGAGAGAAAATCTGGGAGGCTGAAAAAAATGTGACCATCAGGGAAAACCCATGTGGGCACAAATTTAGCCAAACAGCATCTGGAGGCCTATATGGGACTCCATATACTACAGCTATTAAGCATGCAATACACACTCCTTCACCAGTGGTGCTTCTTTGGGTATATATATTTATAGGCTTGTGGAAGGCCATGCAAATATTTCAGTGTATGCAGATAAATAATTCAAACCAAATCCAAATGGAAGTTTTTATTTTCATATTTGAAGTAATATTTCACCTGTTTAAGTCTTCTTCAGTTTGATATAAAATTAATTCTGTAATTATTACATTGCAGATCCCAAATAATGCAACACAAGTAAATAACAAACAAAAAAAAAAAATAAAAGTGCACATGGTATACTTATCACGAAGCTTACATTTAAAATAACGCAAGCATGCATACAAAACCTATGCCTGTGTATGCACATATAGGGGTATTCGTAAGCAGTCTTCATTAGCATGTATATGCATGAATGTATATTTGTATGTAACAATGCACAAAACTATATATACATATATATTAGTGCATGACTCTATATATATATATATATATATATATATATATATATATATATATATATATATATACATACATATATATAAATTTATACAGCAGTTGTCAGTTTGTAACTATTTCATGAAATTTCAAACACAAACCACTGAAATTCCTTTCTACAAAATTATGAAATGGGTTTTAACAAGAGTCCTGCAGGGAGGCAAGTCTATATCTCCTCGCTCCATCTCAATGGGTCTGAGTCAATCATAAAAAGTTTGATAAAACAGAATGCAAACATATATGTATATTATGGAAGATTAAAGCAGCTATGACTACCCGTATTTCTAAAAAGAATGCAGTTTGCTATATACAAATAAAAATAAGGCAAGTTCTTCCTATCAAAACAAAGTTTTGTCTTTTAACTAAATGAATAGCGAGTACATTTAACTCCGTCTTGTACTACTGGGAAAACTCTCTCTGGATTCCCCTGGCAGAAACAGATTTCAGCTTCTTCTCCAAGTTATTCTTTCTCTGTGGTTGATTGATTCTTCTCTCTCTTTCATACTCACTGCTCTGGACATCCAATCTTTTCCATAAAGGACAAATGATCCCTTACTCAGTTTGTCTCAGTCCTCTTTTTATATTACAGCTAATAACTCACTATCAAACAAATCTGAACTTACTAATACAGCAAGTTATCCTTCTGTTTTCTTAAAACCAAAAGTACAACATAACAAAACACTTTGTTTATTTAAAGAAATATGACTTTTACAATGGAATCGTTATAACACCACTATAAACATTTGCACTCCTATTTATACATTTCTGTGTCACTCGTACTCTTATATTTAGTGAGAACCACCATACTATGCTACAAGAGCTCTCCCCTCAAGGTGAAACCAGTATGTTTCGCCTAGTGGATGATCTATATACCTGAAACAAGTCATGGTAACACAGAGACTGAATGGCAGAAAAAGCAGACTTTTAACTAACACATTGCATCAATTTTTTTTTTAATTCCCTGGTCTTTGTATTTCTATTATACACCTTTTACTGTATACTTCTATTAGCTTTAACTTGATGAGACAGAACTACATTTCCTCCCTGAAACCAAGGTCTTATCCAATTCTTTGGAAATATAGCAAGTATTTCTGGCTGATGAAATCTTTCAGCTACAGATTTGTCTAATACAATTCTCTGCATCAGAGTTTCTTACATCAAATGTAATGTCTACAGGTACATAATGTTTCCTTACTAGTACCACAAATCCCTTCTTCCACAGAGAATGCTTTTCACACCTTTTGCATTTTATGCTGTAAACTGCTGCTGTCTTCTGAACACTCGTGTACAGAGTTCCCAGAATTTCCTGATAATCCTTACTAGCATTACTGCACATTTTGTCTATGGTGCTTTGCTTCCAGGTTATCTGCCTTACTCACACTGTCTACTCTTTTAAGTACATTTACTGCACTGTGATGTTCAGGAAGACCAACTTTTATCTATGAAATTCTTTTATTTGGCCAGTTAGAATTACTTTTTATTACACTCATTTTGGGATTTACTTAACCCTTAAAACTTGTATTTCATGCTGCCCATCAACAATTCAGTTTTGGTACAGGTACCATAACATTTAACCTTGGCACTTTCTTGTTTGACTCTGCAATTGCCATTCTGCACAACTGGTGTATCTATACTGTCTGAAATTTTTATAATCTTCAATGCCCTCTTGTCAACCTTTTTCTGATGAAAATATGGCTTTAACATAGGTATTTCATGGATGTCTATAGTTTTATTATGCAATTAGAATTTTCAGGTTTGAGCCACTACATAACATGTGGCTATTAAGCAGTCTTCTGATCATCCTGCTATGCTGGCTATGACTTGCTGTTCGGAGGGATATGTTATTCTGACTACACAATATCTATACCTTTTCAATGTTTTGATAAAAACCTGTACACATGTTTAGAACCCTGCTATGATCTCTCTTATTTACTCTGTGCAGCAAGTCACTTTGTAATTATGAGTAAAAGAAGGGATATGTTGCCACAAAGCCAGCGATATTTTACCTTGCTGTGCTCAAAATGTTATCCTTTCACTCACCCTTCTTAAAATTTAACCAGCTTATCTGAAAGTCAGTCAGCTCTGGAATTTCCTCAAGGTCAGCCTGTCATGTGGTAGAGGCTACTGCCCCTCACATACCAATATAGGTTCTGCGGCCTTATTGTCTAACACTTCTCCCCTGGAAAAGGCAATTCATACCAGTAATCTTTAGTGTTAGTTATCTCTACTTTACCTAATTCTTGTTCCCTTTCTTTGTGAACCTGGTATATTCCTGTATTTTGGCTCAGTAGGAATATCACTATGAATCTGACACCAGTTTCACATTTTTCTTGCTTATCCTACCTCTGTCCCAGGGTGAATTAATCCACTCATTCACTGTCTTTGTTTCTTCTCTGGTTTATTTCCCCTTTCAGATGGTACCCTAAACACATTTTACCTTCAGTTTACTTTTTTCTTTACTTATAAATGCCTGCTGCCTAGAATCCTCCATTGTTTGCTTTTTTTCTGTCCTGTACTGAGAGATACAGGGTTAGAACTTTGACCATATAATGTTTTCCCTTTTTTAAATACCCTGGTGAACTCTTTCGTTCATTACAACTCTCCTTCACAACACCCAACTGCTGCTTAGAATTCTCCATTCCTGGGACTTTCTGTGGTAACTTGACAGAAAGTTTAGAAGTCAGTTCAATGTGTTCATTTTCCATGTTTCCTAACTTCACTTCCTTAAGAATATGCCATCTCAGTAATTCCTTCTCTTCACTTATGCTAGTTACTTCTACTTCCTGCTTTGCAACACTTTCAGGTTGTAATCACACATCTGCTCCCTGTTCTGCAACACTTTTAAGTTGTAATGGCACTTCTACTCCCTTTTTATCGTACTGACTTCAAGAACTAACCTAGAATCTTCTAATTTTTTTTTTAGTGCCCTGTACTGAAAGATATAAGTTTAGAACTTTACCCATATACTGTTTCCCTCTTATAACCATGACCTTATTCTTTTACAAGAAAATGTTAGCTATGAAACATCAGAGCTTGCAGCTCTGAGCTAATACTAGCTCTAGCAAATAATGCTTTTTTGACTTTATCGTATTCGCGGTAATCAGTCCCATCTATAACTGTGAAGGATCTTGGTGCTTTTCCAATTAAGTGATCAGAAAACACTCTGAACCAGTCAGCTAGGTCACATCCATCTTGCTTGGCACACCACTCAAAGGCAGTATGATACACCTCAAAGTCCTCTTTCTCCTGGGAAAGTTGTTTTAGTAATGGCACTCTCTGTGGGAAATCCATCAACTTAGCTACCATGACCATCCCCTTGGATGCATCTGCTATTGTCTGTAGTAACTCCTCTACTGTGGTCATGCTGGCAAAGATCCACATGCAGGTGCACTAAAAAATATATATATATATATATATATATCCCAGCAAGTCATAAGAAATCACAAGACTATTGGTCAGTCTGTCTGTATGTCACTTTCTCTAGAGTCACAGGACTTTGGCTTAATAACTATGTCAAAATGTCCATGTTCTTCATCATTATGGAAAATGAAAGTAGCAAAGACCACCGTTCTTTATAAAAATAATGCCATTTATTACAAACAAAGGAAAATCTAGCAGGTTCTTACAAACAAAACAGTCTTGTAGTTTATCTCAATGCACAAACTTCTGGAAAACAGTCTCGGATGATCTTTCTCTCTCTGTCTTTGGATTTCTCTGGTAGTAATAATTTCCAGTTTCTTCGCCAAGATTTTCTTTCACTGGACTTGATTTTGTCTCCCAGAGTCTCAGCTCTGCAACCCATTTCCACAAAAGGCAAGTGTTCTGTGACTGAGCTTTTTCCAGCCTCTTTTTATATTACATCCAATAGCTCTTTAAATATATATGTGCACACTGATAGAGCTAGGTGTCTCTCTGTTCTTAAAACAACTGGTACAACTTAGCAAAACACTTCATTACATTATTTTCACACTTCTGTGTCACTTGCTTTGGTTTTATATATATATATATATATATATATATATATATATATATATATATAAATGTGTGTGTGTATGTGTGTGTGTGTGTATATATATATATCTGTTTATTATTAAAATTGTGCAAATTGGTTTTCCGAGTAATGATTTACTTGAACCGAAATGCCAAAAATGTGCACAACGTTCGCTCATAACTCTGAACATGGTAATGTCGGTATGTAAAATTCGACATTATTGACATTACCTGACTTACCTGGACATTTAGAAATGTAATGCCAACATCTTGCAGGGGGGGGGGGCAAGCCTCCCTGCTCCCCTCATGTGGGGGGACTAAGCCCGCCCTGCTAATTTTATATTCTAACTCTGAGATCGCAGTATAGTGGGGAAAAGGGTACATTTTCCAATACCCATTGTAAACAGCAACACTCAAAACCACAAATGCAACATTATGACATTTCATAAGTGACGAGATTTCCACTCGCAATTTTAAACTTTTGCGCCTTTATCCTTGACCGTATGAATGACAGTAAGGTGACTTTCAAACATTTGTTTGTAAACCATATGTTTGTGTGATTATATGTCAAATGATAAAACTTATCAAACTGTAGCTGATCTAAAAGAAAATGATAGAAGCCCAACCCATAGAATCTTTAAGATGGGTTTAACCACAGGTCCTACAGTAAAGCATATCCTAATCTTGGCTTACAATCACCTCACAGCCAGACCTTACCATGGCTTTGGAGGGGAGCAAGTACAACATGTCTAATTTCAGTCAGTCAAGCTCCTGCACTAGTGTTTGTCCAGTCATAGCTCGATCACTTGTGCTTCAATCATTTGAACAATGTGTCTGTGTGTGCGTGTATATGTATATACAGGAATATGTAAATGTTTATGTATATCAGTCCCTCTAAGTTTGTCAAACAATACTTTGGTCGACATCTGTTTAATCGACACAATGTGGTCAACTAAACAGATGGATTATAGATGTGCAATATCAACAATACCCAGGTAGGGGAATATACCCATTTCTCCTAGGACTGTGCAATCTTAGAGTTAGAATATATAATTATTACTATAGGTGTGTGTGTGTGTGTGTGTGTGTGTGTGTGTGTGTGTATATATATATATATATATATATATATATATATATATATATATACATATATATATATATCTATATGGGTTCCATACACTAGATCGAATTTTCACTAATTTGAAATAGTGCATGGAATGCTCACTGCAGCGAAAGTACACTTAATCAAAAGTGCACTTACATGAAGTTCAGTACAACGAATTGGTGTTGTACTGAACTTCTGTGCAGTATTCATGGACCTTAGGGTTAGGGCACGGGTCATAGTAATTACCATGACCCATGCCCTAATCCTAAGGTTCATGATGACTGCAGCACAGTGAAGGACATAGCAATGTCCTCCACTATGGTACGATAGTCACGAACCTTAGGGTTAGGGCATGGGTTAGGGTAAGGGGATAGCTTTACTATCCCCTTACCCTAACCCATGCCGTAACCCTAAGGTCCGTGACTATTGCACCATAGTGGAGGACATAGCTATCCCCTTACCCTAACCCATGCCCTAACCCTAAGGTTCGTGACTATCGTACCATAGTGGAGGACATAGCTTGTTTTTTATGTCATCCACTGTGCTGCGGTGTTTTCGGTGAAGTGCACTTATGCAAATGTTCACTTTCGTTAAAGTGAACTTTCGCAGAAGTGAGGCTTCCTATTACAAGTTCAAAGTAGTGAACTTTCATTCTTGTAATAGGAATCCATGTATGTACACACACACACACACACATATAAATATATATATAAACTCAAAAAATGATTGCAAAACGAAAAAAAAATCTAAATACAATAAACACTTCTTGTACCAGGACAGACAGAAAAAGCAGAACCTGTGCTGAGTGCTTTTGTTCTTTACTTGTAGCGAGAACTTCTTCAGAAAAAAACATTGTAATTATAAAAATGCAGTGTACAGGTCAATATATACTGTTTTAGGTACAATTAAATCCACCTTTTAAAAAGTGACGTGTCTTAGTTTCAAAAGAAAAACTACTACCAATGTGTGACCATTATCAAAGGTAATAACAGGTAATAAAATTCAAACAAACCCAAAGCAAGGCTGAGATGTGATGGAATAAACCACTGTGAACATTGTAGGGATGTGAGACATCATAATGGGGAGAACAGGCTATTTTATTGTGACAAAAATTTCTCCATTCTCAAAGGTTTTGGAAAAAATAGTTAGAGAGTCTTGGTATATGGTATGTAATGACTTGATGGTTGGATATTTGTTTCCCAGACACATCACTTTCTCTTATGCTAGATATAATAATTTGAAAGAGATGTTGAGTGGAGATGCGGTGATAGGGTGAGAGAGTAGGGACATATGTTTGTGGTAACTGTTCAGTTTGTCATAGAGTCAAAAATGTAAATGCATGGAAGATCAATGGTAAGATTTATAGAGCCAGGAAATTTTTGGTTGCAATTCCTTAGGGGTTGTTTATATAACTGGTTGTGGATGTCAGAATGTGAGGTGGTATACTAGACAAACTAAAAGAAAGGTAAAGGTTAGAATAATGGAACATCTGAGGGACATTAGGAGACAAAATGTAAATACTCCTATTGCTAACCACTTTATTTCTGCACATGGTGGATTAGTGGACACTTTGTTTTTTAGTGTGTTGGCCCAACCACTTCTGGATGGGGGAGATAGTTTCAGAGACAAACTCAATAGGTTGGAATGTAGGATGATTATTAATTATAGGACACTTTATCCTAGGGGAATGAACCTGGATAGTAATTTGACTTTATAGGAATTAATTTTCTATTTTTGTACAAGAAGTATTTATTGGCTTATGCATTAAATCATGACAGTGACATATTTTATAAGTATTTTATGATAAATATGTTAAAAAAATGGTATGTGAATGTTCATTGAATGTTTAATTGAATAATTGTTCTATTGGGGATATGGCACTTTTTTGTGTATACATTGAATCAGTTTGTATTGATTAAATTATTCCTAAGAAAGCGAAAAGCCGAGGTACCACAATAAAGTGCATAACACAGATTTGTGGGCTAAAAGTGGAATTTTTCTTGTTTTTTTTTCAATTTAATTTGGTTGGTATTTTTTTCATGCTGAAGGGCACCTGCAAAGTCATCCAGGCATCTGAAATGGGCTTTCAGAATGAGTTGGATATGCAGGTTAGGGTTACTAATGGTTTAACTAATATGGGTTGGCCATTGGCTTATATAAGGTGTGTTATGTGGATTAATATAGCAATAACCCACGCCTGGGTGTGGGTAATGCTGGATTTACCCACGGTTGGTGTGGTTTGGTCGGTGAAGCCCGGACCAAACAAAGACAACCGTGGGTAAATCCATTACACACCAGAAGTGGGTTATTGCTATTATACTATGACATTATTTAAGAAAATAAATAATTACTTTTCTTAAATAATGGCATTGTATAATGCCTCTTTGCTGCCCTTCCGCAGCTGTCTGGTATCCGCGGCAATTCTGATGTACTGCGCATGCCTACGCAGTACATTAGAGCTGTGGCCAAAAGCAACGGAGAAAGCATGATCTCCGTTGCTTTTTACTGTTTCGCTATGTTAAATGGGTTTAACATAGTGAGACAGCTTTAAAATAAGCAACGGAGATGTCCGTTGCTTATTTTAAAGCTGTCTCACTATGTTAAAACCATTTAACACAGTGAAACAGTAAAAAGCAACAGAGATCTTGCTATCTCCGTTGCTTTTTTTTTTAAACCTGTCTCACTATGTTAAATGGGTTTAACATAGCGAGACAGCTTTAAAATAAGCAACGGAGATCTCCGTTGCTTTTTTTAAACCTGTGTCGCTATGTTAAACTCTTTTAACATAGCGAGACAGTGTTTTAAAAGAGACTATTTTTAAACCTGTGTCGCTATGTTAAACTCTTTTAACATAGCGAGACAGTGTTTTAAAAGAGACTTATACTAATGGAAAAAGTCCGGGCGACCGGACCTTTTTCCATTAGTATAAGTCGATTTACAATGTGCACACTGGCCAATCAGCGTGCACGTTTTGGAATATTAATGGGGGGTCATGGTATAATGGGCTATATATGTGGGGGGAGAGGGTTGTGCTACCAGTGTTTTGCATAAGATGGGTTAGTTACCTATGGTTTACATAAGGTGAATATGTGGTTTAGGATTACCTATAGTTTACATATAAGGTTGGTGCAGATACTTTGGGATAGAGTTATCTGTAATTTATATAAGATGGGCATACCTCTCAACCTCTTAATGCAAGAAATCTTGACAAAGCCTGACAAAATGGGGATAACAGATGCCCAAAAATAGGGACAGATTTTAAATACTGCAAAAATCTGGACAGTTGAGAGGTATGAAGATGGGTGCATCAGGTGAGTTCTGTGGACAAAGGTTAGCTGTGATTTACATAAAATCGATAAATGTGTACATTACCTGTGGTTTACATAAGGTGGATATGTGGGGTGGAGTTATATGTGGTTTACATATGGTGGTTATGCAGATTAGGTTTACCCATGGTTTACATAAGGTGGGTGCTGTTGGTTAGGATTAACTACAGATTATGTGATGGGTATTGTGGGTAACGGTAAGCTGCAGCTGACATAAGGTTAGTATGTTACCTGTTGTTTATATAACGTGAGAACTGCGAGTTAGGGTTACTTATGGTTTGCTTAAAGTGGGTACTTGGTAGGGGTTACATGTAGTTCTCATAAGGTGGGTTCTGTGGGTAGGTTTACTTGTGATTTACATAATAGAGATACTGCAGGTTGGTGTTATCTGTGATTTATATAAGGAGGATGGTATGGATTAGGTTCACCTCTGGCTTATATAAGGTGGAAATGTGGGTTACTGTTGTTTGTTGCTTACATTAGGGTAGGTGCTGTGGCCATCAGTAGTTTGAATAAGGCAGATGCTGTAGGCTAGGTTTCCATGTGATTTATATTATGGAAGTACTCTGGTGGATTATCTGTGATTCATTTCAGGAGGGTAAAGGTTATGATCACCTGTGGTTTACATAACGTGGGTGCTGTGAGTTAAGGTTACCAGTGAGTTACAAACAGTGGGTACTGTAGGTCAGGGTAAACTGTGGCCTAAAAGCAGATACTCTGGGTCAAGGTTACCTGTGTTTTACATAAAGTGGTTGCTGTAGATTAGGGTTACCTGTGGTTTACATAATGCAGATGCTGTATGTAGTTTACATAAGATGGATCCTAAGGATTAAGGTTAGCTGCAGTTTACACAAGGTGGGTCCTGAAGGTTATAGTCACCTGTGGTTTACATAAGACAGGTAAGTACTGTAGGTTAGGGTCACCTGTGGTTTATATAAGGTGGGGACCTGAGTTAAGCTTGCCTGTGGTTTACATAATATAGCTTAATATAGTTTACAATTATCTGTGATTTACATGTGAAAATGTATGTGAATCTTTCAGGAAGTATTTTTTTCTGATATAGAATAGCTGATGCATACAAGAAGTTTCCTAAATAGACTGTTAGGTTAATATTAATGAGACAAATGAAGAATACATTAAACAGAGCTACAAAACAGTTCTTGTAGGAGTTGTCTTTTTGTTTGTTTTTTTATTTTTGCACCTTATGTAGATGACAATCGGTTGCGGCTGGACCTCAACACCTAATTTACCCACCAGCCCTAAACCAACTTTCTTCTGGCCAGAGAAGAAATTGAGGTATGCCAGGTTAGTGTCATCCTTTCTGTCAAAAGGGATTTTTGTATGGATTTACCCATGCCCCGCCTATATGCTTTACATGCAGTGATGTAAAGTCGTCTAGACTATGCCTGTCAGTGAATGACCCAGTAAAATAAGCATTAATTGATTTAATACTGAGGGCTGTCATTCTGTTCTGTACATCATTCCCCTCACTTAGGGATAGGCAAGCTCCTCTCCCATCATCCCCTAAACTTGTCAATTGCTGGGTCGACTAACAGAACTCAGGTCACCTGGGCTGCAGAGCTCTATCCCTCTGTGTCACTGAGCAAGTGATGGAAGGAGTGTCAGGTTTTGAGGCTAGCTAGGATCTGCAGTTTATCTGCTTGCTAGAGAAACTGGCAGATTCAGTGGGTCTGTGTTGGGTAATCCACATCTTTTAGCACTCTGTACAGAAACAGTACAACCTTCCAACCAATGTCAAAAACAGTGAGACCTTACAAACCTTCAAACATTCACTAATGGAACATCTACACAATAAAGAGGCTAAATGTCATGTTATTTCTGGATCCTGGTTAAAAGACTCCACATGACTCAGGTGCATATCTGTGAAGATTCCTGTACAATGGAAATGTCCTTTTAATGTTTTTGTATGAATCTCTAATGCAAATGTTTCTTTAAATGTTTATCAAATTATGCTGTATTAATTTTCATTGTAAATATTTCTTAAAATGTTTTCATATTAATTTAGCCATGTTATGACTGAAAAGGGTGAGCCGACCAGTTCACTTACCCGGTTAGCAAAGTAAAATAAATAAATAAACTTGATGTTACAAAGACTGCGCATCCATCTGTGGAAAAACTAACCCCAGACTACTGCCCTGGGTACCAAAGTACTATCTGGTTTAAAAGGCAGCTCTTGTATCATAATTGGGAGCTGTGGGGGAGGGAGACTGTTACTGACAGTATTTTACTTCAGGGAGATTATGGTGCACAGCATGAAGAAATACTACACCACAGGAAGACAAGCAGATGTTTAGCATTGTAAGACATCATAATGTCATATCTAATAACATAAGAGATTGGTCATCTACACAGTGTCAAAGTAGGATGCCACTCATCTTCTCTATGATGTTGATATTATGATTCTCTGATGAACTAAGTGAAGCTTCCACTGGCAAACATTCCTTGTGTTTTTTCTTTTTTTTGTGGGGGGGGGGGGGCAAAATGAACATGAAGAAACACATCAGATTATGTCAAGGTGGGAATAATGGAGAAAACAACTATATAAATATATATGTGTGTGTGTGTTCATTTTTCTGTAACTGACAGCATTTCTTACTTGCTGTGTTATGGCAGGTATAAAACGACTGCTATAACTGGCTGGTGACATACAAATTTTAGCCAGTTGTATGAATTCTAATTTAGTGTCTACATTCAGTGTGCATGCAGTGTAAACTATAACTCACTACAGTATGTCTCCAGTGTGAGGCAGATGCTATAAACTGGAAAGCCTGTAACTATGAATTAAGAATAAAATATTTGTAACTGTAATGTATGTTGAAATTACTGGCAGAAAGCAGCTGAACCTGTAGATCAGACTGTATGTGCTGTGTCTTTAAGAAGCATATCAAGGTCTGAACATGCACATATAAATACCAGGCACGTGCTATTTCCAGTGCCATTTTGAGAGTGCAACCAGAGAGTGAGCATGTATGTTTACAGTAGTTAGTTTGTATATAAGGTACTTAAGTTAAAGTCAGTAAACTTCTATTGTGATGTTTATATATTATAAAGCTGCTTGAACAGAACCCACAAACACTCTTCTATTGTGTCCAAAGTAGGACAGCGACATGGTGTCTGAACCGGGATTGCAGAGAATAATATTTGGAGCCATGAGGTGCAGAGATGACAGTGAAGATAAACTACGAGAAACGAGCACAAAAAAGAGCCAGAAATGAATAAAAAATTATGAAAATTCGCACAAGCTGCTTATTTTATAAAAAAGATGAAATGGAGCATTACAAAGGCACAAACTGCATTATTAAACGAGCGGGAGGCACGAAAGGTTTAACTAAGGGAAATGTTTAAAATTAAGATATTTGACAAAATGATTACCAGAAAAGTAAACGAGTATGTTTAAAGCAAAATGAGTATGTTTAAAGTAAAATGAGCATGATTAAGGCAAAAATGAGCATGTTTAAGGCAAAACAGGCATGTTTAGAGTAAAACGAGCACAAGAAAAGTACAATCGGCATGAAAGGAGATCAAACGAGCAAAACAAATATAATAAAAGCAAAAAGGGCACATTAAACATAAATAAAGCAAGGCGACTGCAAGTTTTTTGGCAAAGTGCTGTGTTTTGGCATAACTACGTCTTCATATTGTATCAAGGGCATAACTAGAATTATTTGAAGTATCTCAAAGCGTGTAAAAGTGCTTACAGAGTGTGCTTATTACTGTGTATGCATTCTGAAGAGTTTATTCATGAGCAAACTGCAACTATTTTGTGAAGTACAGTCAAAGTATAGCCATTTCAAAAAGTTTCATGTGCTGGGTGTGTCTATTTGCAAAGTGCAGCCATTGCAGAGTGTTTCTTGCACTGTAAAGAATTGCCTAGCAAGGTAATGCCATTTTGGGGAAATTTCAGTGTGCTGTGTACAGTTTATTCACAAAGTGCAATTACTTTGAAATGTTATTGACTCTGAGCTTCTCTTGCCCAGTTCATTTGCATTGTGCAGTTATTTGATATGTTTCTTACACTGATAAGAGGTGATTTCTTGCAATACAGTAATTTCAAGAGTATTACAGTGCCCGAGAGACTTATTTTGCAAAATTCAGAGGTTTGTTGTGCTATTGGGCAAAGTTACATATACTGGCAAAAATTTCTGGCATATGTGTATGTGTTCATGCTTATTTGCAAAACCCTTCATTGGTATGTGTTAATATGGCAGGCGGATTTCGAAAGCCCTTGCCAATTGTATTTGATCAGAATATTGCAGATAATTAGAGAATATTTGGGCAAGAGCACAATATTTTTATACAAGCAGCTTATCCAGATAAAGATGCACACACCAGGGCATCCATTTTGCAAAACTTAGCTGGGTCAGATGGCATAGAATGAGAGCATTCATTTGGGTATGCACCAGCAGTATATGAGGGAGAAGATGAAAATCATCATATTGTTGTAAAGGCTGAATCAAGGAAAGACCTTGAGCGAAGCGCAAGTTCAGAGAAATGTGTAACCCCCAGACAAATATTATGTTAGAGAGGCATTTGTTTTACTTGAGAGATCTGAAACCAGGGGAATCTTTTGCAGCTTATATAACTGACCTGAGAAACAAAGCCAATATGTGTCAGTTTGATGACTTAAAAGATGAGTTAATAAAGGACAGGCTTGTGTGTGGTATTAATAGTGCTGCTGTGAGAAAGATTTTGCTTTGTGACAGTGATTTAATGTTGAGTAAAGCCATTGAGATTTGTCAAATCCATGAAGTGACAGAAAAGCACAAAGTATGCTTGCAAGTGACAAGAGCATGGTTTCAGCAGGCTCCAGAGCAAATGTAGATAGCATGCAACACATGGTAAACAGAAGTAGGCCTAAGCACATGACAGCCACAGCCCTGCTGACTCACCAAGGAAACCACATAGTTTTCCAACAAGTTTTAAGACTAGTTCAGTTACAGGAGCATGCTCAGTGCAGTACAAGCGTGAATCAGCAAAACCCAAGTCCAACTTTATTGCTAACTTTCACAATTGTGGTGCAACTCATGAGTCTAAAAGACAGAAATGCTTAAAATTTGGTCAGCAATGTCACAAGTGTAAAAGAAATGGAATCATTTTCAAAAGCTTTGCGAATCAAGTAAACCCCACACCACTGTAAAGAAAGGCCACATAAAAAAAGCAAGTTGATCAAGTAGAGCTGCAGCAGTCAACTTTCTATGTAGATTGTGTATCAGTAATTGGTGAGAGAGCTGATGCAGAGAATTTATTGGCAAAGAGCGAAGTGTTTTGTATAGTCCGGATCAATGGTAAATCCACAGAGCTTAAAGTAGACACTGGTTCAAAGTGTAATGTTATATTAGCAGACACATTTGCTAAAGTGAGACCTAATGAGCAACTCAATGTGGCCAGTAGTGCGAAATGTGTTGCTTATGAAGGTGAAGAAATTCAAGCCGAAGGCTCAGTGATACTTTCATTTGGCCAAGAACAGTTACAACTTGGTATTCTATGTAGTCTGAAGACCAGTACTATCTTTACTGGGTCTCAAAGACAGTTTGAAAATGAATCTGCTTTCTTTTACCAAAGAAGTTCATCACATAAGTGCATCTCCTAGTTCCAATTTTTCTGAAGCCATTTTCTCAGAGTATGCTGATGTTTTTGATGACAAGTTGGGCAAACTTCCGGTTGTGTATTCCATGAAGTTAGACTCAGAGGTGACTCCAGTGTTCAGACCAGCAAGAAGAGTTCCGATAGCTATGCAGGATAAAGTTAAGGCTCAGCTGGATAAAATGGTGTAGCAAGGTGTAATATGTCCAGTTACAGAACCGACTGTCATCTATGGTACCAGCTCAAAAAAAGGCTCAGACGAAATCAGAATATGTACTGACCCAAGAGATTTGAAAAAAGCATTGAAGAGACCACATCATCCAATGCGTACCATCGAAGAGGTCGCAGCCTTAATACCGAATGCCACTGTTTTTTCTGTCGTGGATGCAAAAAGTTCATTTTGGCAAGTGATGCTTGATCGCAAATCCTCATTACTAATCACTTTTTGTATCCCATTTGGCAGACACAGATTGCTAAGGATGCCCATTTGGAATATATTCTGCAAATGAAGTCTTCAAGAGTGCAATGCAGCAATTTTGGTTTATCCGTGTGCCATAATAGTAGATGATTTATTGGTTGGAGGCAATGGTGAAGCAAAGCATGACAGAAACCTAAAGAGAGTTCTAGACAGAGCACGTGAAGTAAACCTGAAGCTCAATCCTCTGAAGTGCAACTTCAGACTTCCAGAAGTTACATATGTAGGTAATTTATTTATCAGTACTGACTTGAAACCAGACCCAACCAAGTAAGCAGCTATTCTTGAGATGTTACCACCAGACAATATTCAAGCTCTACTGCATTTCCTAGGCATGGTCAACTATTTAGGCAAGTTTATACCAGATTTCAGTGAGTTAATATCACCTTTATGAGAGCTGAGGTGCAAAAATGTTGCATGGTCATGGTTAGGACAGCACCAGAAGGCATTTGAAGACCTTAAGCAGAAAATTGCCACCCCACCTACACTAAGATATTATGATGTGCATAAACCAGTCACTCTTTCTTGTGATGCTTCAAAATTTGGTCTTGGCGCAGTTATACTTCAAGAGGGCAGACCAGTAGCCTATGCATCTAGAACACTTACCTACACTGAAGTGCAGTATGCTCAAATTGAGAAAGAACTTTTGGCAATAGTATTTGCATGTTCCAAGTTTCGTGATTATACTTATGGTGGAGCTATTCAGATTGAAACTGACCACCAGCCTCTACTCACTACTCTAAAGAAGTCAATGCATTCAGCTCCAGCGAGATTACAAAGAATGATGCACAAATTGCAAAAGTACAACTTCAAAATGGTCTATACAAAAGGCAAACTACTCTATTTGGCTGATACCTTATCCAGATCACCCAGAAATACGACGAAACAGCTTGACGCAGAGAAGTTTGACTTTGATGTGATGGCAGTGTGCAATTTTTCTACCACTAGGCTTGATGAGTTAAGAGATCACACAAAGACTGATTCAATTTTGCAAAAGCTCAATCACTACATTAATGTTGGATGGCTGTCAAAGCAATCTAGTGTACCACCTGAAGTGCAAACCTATTTTCCTTACAGACATGAAATGTTGAAGAAAGATAGCATTATTTTCAAAGGTCCTAAAATTGTTGTTCCTGCTTCCTTTAAACAAGAATATATCCAGATTTTACATCGTGGTTCCGCATCCACTAACAGAACAGCTAAAGAATTTGTATTTTGGCCTTCATTACTGAGAGACATTGACAAAGTACTTTCTTCTTGTTCAGTATACAATAGTACTAGACAACATTTGCAAAGAGAACCACTTCAGCTAAGTCAAGTTCCTGAGCTAACTTGGTCAACGGTAGTCACTGAGATCTTTGAGTGGGACAATCAACACTACTCAAGAATTGGTTTGAGACTGACTTACTACCTAACCTAACATCCACTACTGTTATTATTAAGTTGAAATGTCATTTCTCAGTCCATGGTAGTCCACACAAAGTTATTTCTGACAATGGCACTCAATTTACTAGTCAGTTGTTTCAGAAATTTGTAAGAGAATGGGACTTTATACATCTTACTAGCAGTCCTGAATATCCATAGTCAAATGGGCTAGCTAAATGTGCAGTGCAGAGTTCAAAGCAATTACATGAATGGTCAAAGCGTGACAATATCGACGTCTTTTTGAATTTACTTAATCTCAGAAACATGCCCCGTGATGATATTCTTGGCTCACCTGCTCAAAGACGTCTATTTAGACAAACCAGAATGACGCTACCTATTAGTTCTAGTTTATTGAGGTCTAAAGCTAAGAACAGAACCATCAAGGCTCAATTATTCAAGAAGCGTTCTATCCAGAAGTCCAGTTATGATAAATCAAGCATATTTCTTCATCTGTTGAGGGAAGGAGAGACACTGACAATAAAAATGGCGAAAGGTTCTGACCAGATTGGTCAAGTTACAGGTATATGTGCTGAGCCGCGATCCTACCTCGTAGAATCTGAGGGTGTGGAGTACAGGAGAAATCACAGGCCTCTTCTTCCTGTACCAGAATCATCATTGTTCCTGTGATACAGACTCTAGATCTCAGCATGAACCAAACGTTGTTCCCATCCCAGAGTGTGTTTCAACCTCTAATTCCATTCCTGAAGATGTTCCAAATACTTCCATGGTTGAACATTCTGTAGAGACAGCTCCAGTTGCTAAACCCAATTCCCAGTTTTATGCCACACGTTTGTGGTTGAATATCCAGGCTCAGTGTGAAATACACAGCAACGTGGACTTAACTGTATATATGTACCTAGCCTTGTATAAATGCATGACAAAGAGCTACCTGTGATATCTGCATGCCAAATAGATTCATAACATTACATGATCTATATCTCAAAGAGGGAGGATGCAGATCAGAGTATATGTGCTGTGTCTTTAAGAAGCATATCAAGGACTGAGCGTGCACATATAAATACCAGGCATGTGCTATTCCCAGTGCCATTTTGAGAGTGCAGCCAGAGAGTGAGCATGTGTGATTACAGTAGCTAGTTTGTACATAAGTTACTTAAGTTAAAGTCAGTAAACTTCTATTGTGACGTGTTTGTATATAATAAAGCTTTTTGAACAGAACCCACAAGGACTATTCCATGGTGTCCAAAGTAGGAGAGCGACAAACCTAATGCAATACCCCAAGTGCATCCAATTACTGCTCTTTACCCCAAAACATCGCTATTCTCTATCATCTTTGCCAACACCACCATGATAAAAAAAAAGTAAACCATACAGAAATTATTGGGTACCATCAGCGATGCCTATTTGAAATTTAAGCACCATGTATCACACGTGATTAAAAAAATCTCATCAAAAAATAGGTACATTATATTATCCAAATGGAGAGATGATAAAATTAGCAAGCAAAGGAGAATAGTATAGATGGAACTGAATTCATCCTCAAGTCTTGGTGAGTACCTTCATGAGATGGGCCTTGCTTTTACAAAATCTGATGACACTGATATATTGACTGTATTTTATATAGCATATATCATGGACAGAAGTAGGTTAAAAAATAAAAAAAAAGATAGCTGGGTGCACAAGTCCCAGGATAAAATGTGGCCAATCCTGGTATGCTCACTGGTGCCAGAACTGGAAAAAATTAAACAGAAACATTTCTATAATGCAGTTAGGCCAGGGTCAGGGGGAGGAATGGCCCCCTGTTGTGTGATATTCCACAAAAAACACAAAAACTGACAGGCCAAAAAAGAGCTATAAAGATGACAGAGTAGACTATTGAGAATAAGGAAGAATTACATATTATTACTATTATGCAAGAAGCCCAGAATTACCAGATAGAATATTTTCAAAAAGATTATGAGAGAAATTAAGAGGAAAGAAAAATACTCACAGAAGAAAAACCGTCAAACTTAAAATGCTAATTTGTGTTCATTAATACAACAGATCCATGAAAAACATTGTATACACCAGGAAACGTTGGGCTGTTTGAAAAAAGAGGTGACAGAGAAAGTGTGAAAATATAAAAGATCAAAACCTAGAGATTTTTGAAAGGTATAAAAAAGAAAAATGGGCATTGAAAAGAAAGAGAGTTTTGATATGGTGCAATACTTATATAAAGGAGAAACCCAAATTAATCAATACAAAAAAACAGCTTCAAAGATATTTGAAGATAAATTCAAGCAAAGGCACCCAAATATGTAAAATTTTACAATACAAAATATAAGATCAGAAACTGGGAACACAGAACAGAAGATTAATAAAGCAGAAGTTAAACAAATAGAATCTGAAGTTATGGAATACCTACAAAGTGAAGGATTTAGTGTAGAAAGTCTGACACCAGATATGTCACAACATGACGGAACAATGAGTCACCAAAATAAGGAGAAACAGGTACAGCGGTATTTATGCAAAGGAGAAAGCAAAGCTAATCAATATAAAAAAGCAGCACCAAAGATATTTGAAGAAAAACACAGGCAAAGGCATCCAGATATGGAAAATTTCACAATACAAAAAATATGAAAACAAAGTGGGGAAAGTAGAAAAGAGGATTAATAATGAAGAATTTAAAGAAATAGAAACTGAAGTCATAAATTACCTGTGAAGTGAAGGATTTAGTGTAAAAAATCCAACTCTGGTAACATCACATCATGACGAAACAATGAGTCCTCAAATTAAGGAGAAACAGATGGAACAGGAAGCATCTGATCAGTTGCCACATGAAGACACTCTGGAGCCTTCAGCAGGAAACTAGTACCAAAGTTCAGCTGGAGTTGCATAGCAAGGGAAGGAGCAGAAAAAAGTGGCAATTCTCACATAGCCAATGTTGTGGGAAGATAGGCCAGTGAGTTCCCATATGAAAGAGTAATGGATGACACAAGATGCAGCTGAAGAGGATATGTCACAGGAAGATGTTCTGGAACTTTCTGTAGAATGGCCGCAGAAAACAGACAACAAAAGAAAGTGCCCTCAGTTTAGAAGAAAACGATCTTAGGGAAGACTTTTTTGATTTAATCGAGATGGATATACTTAAGATCAATAAAAGAAATAGAGTACAAGAAGTCAATAAGACCCAACATGTTAAAAGCCTGATAAAACAAATGAACACAGTAACCAAGACTATTAAGAGAAATTCAAGTGATATAGCAGAAGTAAATATGATATATTACTGTATAGATAAATTAATAACAGATCACGTTTTACCACAAAAACACAGAGCAATAAGATAAAGGAGGGGAATAAATCAAATGCCACCATGGAAGCATCAAATACAGAAAACTATAAAGCAATTAAGAAAGGAAGTGACATTGTGAGAAGAGTATAGAAGAGGGAATAGACCAACAGAAATACTTGAAAAGACAGATGTGATAAAAGCAACGTGTAATACCAGAACAGACCAGGATCTGTCATACACTACTGCAAATAATATACAAAAGATGCAGAGGAAGAAAAACATCAGAAAAACTTAAAAGACATACAGATAAATCTAAAGGAAAAGTACAAAATAAGCAATACAGTTTTATAGAGATTTGGGAAACAAAGCAAAAGGAATAGAAACACTACCAAAAATGAAGGAGCAGATACATTTATGAAGACCCTGTGGAACATAGCAAGGATGCTGAATGGATAAAAGTAAAAGAAACAGTAAGAAGTTCAAATGTACAGGATATGAAATGGAATGAAGTAACTGCCAGAGAAATTGAAACAAAATTTAAAAAAAAGCTCCTAACTGGAAAACCCCAGGCCCTGCTGCAATACCTAACTTCTGGCTAAAAGTATTAATATCTTTACATGAAGATTTAGCCCTGAGTAAGAACTACTTGTATGCACATCCTGAACAAATGCCAACCTGGTTAACAAGAAAAATGTTACTCCTCCTTAAGACTGAACCTGCAAGCTATCCTAAAAACTATAGACCAATAACTTGCCTTCCAATGTATAAACTATATACAGGATTTGATGCCGACAGAGTTTATAATCATTTAGAAGAATATTCAATCATGGCAATAGAACAGAATGGTAACAAAAGAAAGTCCATATGGAACAAAGAATCATTTGTTATTAAATAAAGTTATAATAGAGAATTGCAAAGAGGGGAAGGCTGTATGGCATAGATAGATTACAAAAAAGCATTTGACAGCATCCCACATTCATGGATAAAGGAGTGCTTAAAGATATATAAGATGTACCCTACACTGATCAATTACATCACTGTGACTATGAAACAGTGGCAAACCACTTTGTAGCTAAGGCATGACAAAGGGATAAAAATTCAAAGGGGGATATTCCAGGGTAGCTCTTTGTCACCTCTGCTCTTTTGTCTTTCCTTAACCCATTAAGCTGTCTACTTAACAGATTAGGTCATGGTTATAATTTGGTTCCCAGAAAACAACAAAAATCAAACACGTGCAAAGTCTTCTTATCTTCTTCTTGTGGATGATTTAAAACTGTATATTTCATCAGATGATGAACTGAAAGCATAAGTGTAAGTGGTCAAATCTTTCCCAGATGATATCAGAATGCAATCTGGTCTTGATAAATGTGCAAAAGCAACCTTTAAAGCAGGAAACCTGCAGCACCAAGAAAATATCAACCTGGGACAGGAATGTGATACAAAGGAACTTGAGCAGGAGGGAGTGTATAAATATTTGGGAATTGATAAAGGATCGACAATAAAACACGAACACATATGAACAACACTCAGGAATATTTTAGAAGACTAAAATTAATACAGCCCTGACAGCTAGGAACAAAGTACAAGCTACTGTACTTCCTGATCTAACTTGCAACTTTGGGGTGAATGACTGCCCCAAAAGGTATTGGTTCAACTGGACAGAAAAACAAGAAAAATTCATCATGCCTATCAAATGATATATAAAAATCAGTGAGTATCAAGATTATACATTCTGCGTTCTGAAGGAGGTATGGGCCTCCTCAAAATTGATTACATGTATAGATCTGCCATCGTAGGATTCCATACATATCTGCTAACTTCATCAGATCCAAACATAGTGAAAGTTTTAAAACATGAGAACAAGTCTAAGATGACTTCCCTGCTTAGTTTAACAGAAGCATATCGATGTCAAGCAGGAATGGAAATCAAACCAGAAGTAGAAAAGAATCAGCCAGCAACTAAATGTGCCAAAAAACAAAAGCAAGAGTACAAGGAGAGGGATCAAATGAGAAAGCAAGAAATGTGGAAAAGGCATAAATATAGTGGCAAATACAGAGAAAACTCCTGGAACAACCTCATGTCAATCAGGATCTGACACAGGAATGGTTAAAGAGAGGTGAATTTAAACCAAAGGACAAAATGTTAATATTATCAGCCCAGGATAGTGGACTACGTACATGTTGGTTTACAAAGTCAATTGAACACGTGGGAGAAACAGACAAATGCAAGTTTTCTAAAACAGAACTGGAAACAGTTGCACATCTTGTTCCTGGGGGTGATACATTAATGGCAGAAGGCATGTATACTGAAAGGCATAATAATGTGGCAAGACTGTTGCAATGGGGATTGTGCAAACATTACAATACTGAAGTAGCTGAGAAGCATTGGAAACATAAGCCACAAAGCATTACAGAGAATGATGAAGTTTATATCACATGGACTCACCCACTACCAAAAGTTCAAAAAATAAATGTGCAAAAAATTGATATAGTAGTCCATGAAAAGAAGACAAAAGCAGCATTGATCATTGAAATTGCTACACCCAGTGATTACAGTGTCTTATTTATAGAGAGACACAAAGTCATAAAATACAAGGATTTGCAGGCAGAAATGAGGGCAATATGGAAGAAGGACACCTAGACAGTTTCAATATTATTTGGAGCAATGGGTCTCATGAAAAAATAATTTACAGTTGTATTTAGATATGCTATTGATACATGTAAATGTAACATATGAAATGCAGAAGGAATCAGTTCTGGGCACATTGCATGTGCTGCAAAGAGCATTTTTGGCTAACAACAAAGACTGAAACAATACTAATCTCACAAACTTTAATCATACTTTGACTGGGGAATGGGGTCCATTCCCATTGTGATTTTAGAAACCAAAGAGACTTGGAGAAATTAAAACAGTAAAAAAACTACCTCACTGACATAACCAGAATACACATATCCTATATTTTCTTACTAGCATTTCTCCTCTGTGTTGCCCCAATCTTCACTAACCTTTAAGTCTTACAACTGCCAAAAACATGAGCAATGTTATAATAAACTAGCCACATTTGTAGTAAACTATAACAGAACACACCACTTCCCAGCTCTCAGAGAGTTAAACTATTTAGAACTACCACATCACCTAGCTCTTTGACCCGCGGTGGTGGTGCTGCGGTAGCGTTGTTGCCTCACAGTAAGAAGCTGTCCGGTTCGATTCTCAGCTAGAGCGTCTTCTGCGTGGAGACATGCGTGAATGGGCGTACCTTCGTTGAAGGTTGTGCGTCAGGCCTGGCAAGCCGGTACGTAAAAATCAACTGCCAATCATTAGCGGACCGGAGTTCCGCTGTGGCGACCCCTAACTGGGAAAAGCCGAAAGACACAAACAAACATCACCTAGCTCTTTCCTAGCTAACTATAATATGCAGACTTCTGTATAAGCCAGAACATTGCCCAGCCCTTTGCAACTTAATATAACACTACTCACATCAATAGAATTTTATGTTCTAGAGAAAAATAATCACTATAACCAAATCATTTGGTTACTGCAGGTGACTCTCTTTATTCAAATAGTGTAATGTAACTATGGAACCACATCCTACTGCCACAGGCCCATTCAGAGCACAAACATTTAAAATAAAAGTAAAACTTCACCTACCAAATAAATGTATCTACACCTAAATGCCAATGTTCACAGGTAGGTACTAGGCTATCGGCCCAAGGGCCTACGTAAGCCTAGCCAACAAGTTTCCCTGTCTTACACCACCCAAGAAAGTTATTTTCATGTGCCACTGTCGAGCAGAGACACAGAAGTGATCCCCGAGGTGTATTTCCTATTTCCCATCCACTCATCAAGATTTTTCTTGAAGAGTATTAATGAAGAACTTTGCTTGACATAGATGGGTAGCCTGTTCCAGAGTATGGGAAGTCTCTGGGACAGGAATCTATTCCTCCAGCATGTCCTGTTTATTGTGGTGACAAGGTTTAGGTCCCTAGAGCGTGTAGCTTGGAGGGATTGGGATTTCTTTAGGCGTAGCATGTCCAACAGCTCTGGGTTTGACATAGCTTTATATGTTAGGCAGAGATCACCTCAGAGTAGGCGATATGCTATGGAGTAAGGCTGGAGTTTTCTGAGACGGTCAGTGTAGGGCATTTGTTTGAGGCCAGTAATCCTCTGTGAGGTACTTCTGTGACCTTTCCAGCTGCTGCAGATGTCTTGTGAGGTACATTCCAAAAGGGGCACTGTACTCTATAATGGGTTTAATGAGTGTCGAGTAGAGGGGAACAATGACCTCTTTTTTTCCTGGATGAGAACCCTTTTATGATGAGGTGTGCCACATAGAAGGACTTCCTGACTACTGTGGCGATGTGACTATCAAAGGAGAGACAACTGTCCACCTGGGTCTCAAGGTCTCTTATCACACATTCGGTGTTAAGTAGATTGCTGCCTATGTGGTAGTTCATGGGTATAGAGTTTTTACCAAAAGGGATGACACTGCACTTTTTGGCATTGAGCTTGAGGCCATGGCTCTGACACCAGGCATCTGTCTCAGTGAGGCCTTTCTGTAGGATGTCCACATCATTTGGGGACTTGACTATGGCTCCCAGTTTGCAGTCATCTGCGAACTTCATTAGCCAGAGGCCTTCTGTGTTAGCCTGTACTTCAGAGAAGTAGATACCAAACAGAGGAGGTCCCAGGACTGAACCCTGTGGTACTCCACTTGTCACTGGTTTGAGGTCTGATTTGGAGTCTGCAACTTTTACAGTGTGGGTTCTGTCAGTGAGCCAGTTGGTAACCCATCTTGAGACGCAGGGATTTATACCTAGTTTAGTGAGTTTAGCTTTAATTCCAGAATGAGGGATGGTGTTAAATGCCTTGGCGAGGTTAAGATAGGCTGTGTGAACCACCTTACCCTCATCTACAGCTTTGGTGACTGTCTCAAAGAAGTCAATCAGGTTCAGGAGGCATGATCTGCCTTTCACAAACCCGAAATGGGTGGGATCCAGAGTTTGGAGGTTACCAATGTCTTTGTTTATGAGTTCCATGATGATACGTTCTATGGCCTTGCAGACCAGGCTTATAGGGCGATAGTTCACAGGATCAGTGGTGTTATTTTCAATATGCCATATTGTCAAACTATTTCTCTTCACTCACAGTCCTATGCCCCACAACCAAATATTCAGCAATACCTGAATAGTTTTACTATCATCTTTCAGCTATATACATAGTTTTGTGACACTGATCACCCCACCTCTATACTAATATGAACCTTATGATAGCCATACACACACACACATATATATGTATGCATATATATATATATATATATATATATATACTACAATATTAACATTTTCTGCCCTATCTAGTCCTCCCTTGACCTCAATTTTCTTGAATTTTGAAGCACTAATCACACAAACTATTATCTGACAAACCTACTAACACGCCTCTTCAAATGCTCAGAGTTCATTATCTTCTAATACATTATACTGTAATAGTCGTCTTTATTTCATATGAATGTAATCTTATAAGCAAATACATGAATAACTGTTAATACTTAATGTCAATACATTAACAATTACATTACTGAATATCTTCTTAAAAATGTTTGTAATATTTTCTCCCTGGGCCACAGCTGAAAAGGGGTTTTTGACTAAAGCCAGTTGGACAAACCAAGTAAACAAAATAAAAATAAAATAAAAGTATTCAGTATAATAGTCACTTTCAAGGAAAAGCCCTTGTTTATACAGAAAAGTTGAACAGATGCAATACTGCCATAGTTCAGTGCATTACCCACAATGCCTAGCATTCTGCATGTAGATATTTGCATCACTTAAAATCAAATCATACTTTATAAGGAAATGGTTTGTGGGCAAAAATAAATGTGCAAACTATGGCACTATCTAAATTTTGGTTGGCCAAGTTTATGAATTTACCGTGTGTGACAATGCATATAAATAATTCATCAGCTAGTCTTTTCTTTTTTCTGAGGTTTCTTCCTATAGCATGAATGTCCTCTTAAATTATCCAGAAGGCTAAATAACTACTTTAAAAATATCTGCCTTTATGAAGCATTTCTGTAGCTGAAATCTTCAGCATACTAATTGTAAAAAAAAAAAAAAAAAAATAATAAAATGATACTTCAAATGGTTGTAAACAGTATCCATTCCTACAGTCAAACAAGGCATTCATGTTTACTCAGATCCAACTTTCCTAACGATTTATTAATGATACTATATATGTCTAATTTGCACTCTGACTGTATTTATGGGTATACATGTATGTGGAACTGTTTTCATGCATCTAAAATGTGAGTGATTTAGGCAAGGATTCAAAGACAGGCCATGCACAAGTGATAAGACTGTGGCAAAAAGGGCCATGGGTCTTTTAGTGTTATTTTGGAAACTAGTAATTCAGAGACACTTTAGTAACAATGAAGACTTCATTATCATCTAATTTGCATGTCTATGTATTGCTTGATGATTAATGCAAGTGTTAACAAGCCCTTTTTTGCTGATCTTGTGGTAATAACCTTTGCGGGATGATATATTGCGTTAGTACAAGTACTTCTTCCCCAATCAGTCCCCCACACACATTCATACATCCAAGCACACACATGTGAGTGTGAGTGAGTGAGTGAGTGAGCACACACATATACACAGACGCGCACACACACACACACACACACACACACACACACACACACACACACACACACACACACACACACACCCATACCTCTCAACTGCCACTGATATCATCAAATATCCATGACTTTGCCTTTTGCTCTGCTCAATCCCTCCTTTTGGAACCTTACAGTCAGCCAATAATGCCAGACACTAAAATTTAACTTTTCTTAATTCTTATTTGTGGCGTCTTGCTGCAAAACATATTGCTCTGTTAAAGTGATTTCATTACTATTTAAAATGTTTCACTGGTGTCTAGTATCCCCTAAATGTTATATCTACTGCACATTTGTATAAAGGGAGCTGAGAGCTTTGGAAGACACCCACCATCATACACACATGTACACACATACTCCCTTCATACGTCAAACACCCCTCTTACCTGATCACACTCATGCACACACCCATTAACCCATATGTGTACACGTACACACACACACACACACACACACACACACACACACACACACACACACGTGCACACAGACAGACAGACACACACACACACACTTTCACTCACTCACCTGACCCTACATGGGCTTCTACAGCTAGCTGCTCGACTTCCACTAATTTGCAGCTAGGGACTTGAATGTCTGTAATTTCATCTGATCGGCTGCTCATGCTGAAATGTGAATGTAAGTTCAGTGTCATGACTGTTGCACCATCTGCTCATGTCCCAAGGGATGGACGCAAGCAAGTGAACACTGCAGAACAGGTATGTGAGGGAGGGGAGCCAGGACTTTAGGATTAAGGAACAGAATGAGGATCATAGGTTTAGGAAGCAATAGGGACTTTATGGTTAGGGAGAGGGAAAGGGGCTTTACATTTAGGGAACTTTCATGGATGGGAGGGGAAAGGAGATTTTAGGTTTAGGAAGCAATTGTGAATGGAAAGGGGAAGAAAAATTTAAGTTTAGGGAATGAAAGGGACTTCAAGGTTATGGAAGGTGATGGAGATTTTATGTTTAGGGAGTGATCATGGATGGAGGAAGGGTATTTTATGATGGGGAGGGATGGGGGACTTTATGCTTAAGTATTGGGTGGGAATTTTTAGGATTAGGATGGGGGTTCTGGTAGGCATAGTTAACATTAATGAAGATGGATTAGTGTGAGTTAGAGCACTTACTAAAATGAGTGAGCGGCAATGAGGACATGTGTCTAGAGCACATGTAGTAGACCCAACACCACTTCCCCCTCAGCATACACTCATACATGCAGCCACATATATTCACAGTTACACCACCACTATGGCCATAATGCAGAAACATTACTGCTGGTGTTAGTCATTTCCAGTTCTTAGACAGCCCTATTGTACCGCTTACCGCAAAGAGATGCAGCACAGTGGTGGTCTGTTTCTTTGGTCTACCAGAAATACTAATGAGATACTCCACAGGTCTCCCCCACAAATGCCTGCTGTAAGTGATTTATGCAGCCGAGTTATTCATACAGTCACTCAACTGTATAAATCATTACCACCAGCTGCATTAATTATCTCAGCCAAAAGCTCATGTTCACCCATTAGTTACAGTGGGTGAGATTCTGTCTAAGCCACCAACTGAAAAAAAAAGTTTATCATTGGTGTCAATGTTTCAGAATCCTGGCATAAATGATTCGTGTCCCCCTCTGTCAATGGACTTGACCCATTAGTGCTAATCCAGTTAGAATGAATGAAAAAAATCTTAAAAGATGTACATGCAAACTTCATTCACTCCAAAATTACTAAGATATAATATTTTTATCTTAAGAGTATATTCATTAGTGCTAATAGAACTGTTAATACTGGTATTAATATCTACGAGGGTTTGATTTATGTTATTTCAGAAGAGCAATATAATAAAATATGCTTTAGAAATTATTTCCAAATGAAACCACATTTAAATTATGTAAAAAATAAGAAAACTATACAATGGACTGTCTACCAAGATTTCCGTGCTAAAATACCCTCCTTTAAATAGTTTTGGCTACTGTTGATCTGAGTTATAACTGCAATTTTCTTTGACAGCGTTCTTTAAAACATAATTTGTCACTTGAGGAAACAAACAATTTTCCTCTGTAAGCAATTTGACAGAAGCTGAAATGTATGATATTCTAAGAGTTGTGTAAGGTTAACTTTTGTATCTATGTTATTTTAAAAATGTATTTTGAATAAATAAGGGATTCTATTTATAGCTGAGCTTTTGCCTAAACACTCCTGATTCAAGTGCCAACTTTAGCAAGGCTGGCTTTCACACAGTAAACACAAATGAAAGTTAGGAAGGAAAGAACTTTAAGTAAAATAAGACATTTATTAACTTTTTATGAACAAAGATCCGAGAAAATGTATTTGTTGACATTTGTCGACCAGGAACGTCCACTGGGTCAGAATAACCCATTTTCAGTGGAGGCTCGGGGAGAAAAGCTCCAGTAACAAATTAAAAATTACTACAGCAAACAACTAATCAAAAATTATTATACAACAGGATAAGATTTACAGTAATAATAAGCCATACAAAAATAAATAGCATTTCTTAGTGATAGAAATATGCAGAGTACAATGTCATTATGCAGTGAAAATAAATGACAGTAGAACTTGCACAGTATATAAATGGATAACTGGATAAGTTGTCACACTGACAACTTGTAACTTTGACATTAACCTCTATTGATGCGTATTACATCTGTACCAAATGATTTAACCAACTTGTAAATTAACTAACATGGAGCTTTTCTCCCCGGGCCTCCGCTGAAAATAGACCTGCGTCCAGTCGGACTCTCCCGGTTAACAAATGTAAAATAAAAAAAATAGATAAAATAAAAATAATTAAATAAATAAATAAAACTTGTTGAAGACATTCAATATAAACAATCATAACATGCAGCATATTATGTATAATATGAAGATTACACTCTTGCCTTGTGGACATTTCTTAAGGATTAAATATTGACTAGTATACTTTAAGAGAAAGTCACAGAAGTACAGTTGGTTTATTAGTATTTCAGTTGATCTAAAAAAAAAAACTTTTTTGCCTTACATCTGCTTTTATTTTAAAGGCATAGAAGTGTTTATGCTCTTTAAAATCTCAAATGTTTTTGCTGTAGTTAAACGGTGCTTCTTTGTGAGGTACTGAATGTTTTAATCACTTGTCTAGAAAAACTTCAAGGACATATTTATATTGTACTTGCCCTCATCAGTCATGTGAGTTGCAATGCATTTCTCCAAGCTGCAGTACAACACAGCTTTCCTTTTCAGATGCAGTCTGCCACCCTCATCTCATCAGCATTCCTCTCTGAGTAACCTGTTCACTTAAGCCTAATGGCAGTCTGTATCCTGTTTATGGTAATATCGTAGTATGTTATACATACGTTCGGAGCGTTTCACACCGGGCAGCCACTGAAAATAGATTCTGTCCTGGTCAACAAATGTTAAATAAAAATAAATAAATAATTAAGCTGTTTTCTGTAGACGTAGGTTTCTGGGTTTTATTGGCACAGCTACATTCAATACTATGTGCAAGACACTCTGCCCTTGAAAATAAACATTTATGTGCCTAGTGTGGATTTTCAATTACCAGTCTTCATCAAAAATTACTGTGAATTATGTCCTGCGTGTAGCTGAAGTTCTAACTGACTAATTTACGTTTGGGATGAAGTTTCACTTACAATGGCATGTAAATCACACGTAATGCATAGTGTAAACTATACTCTGCTAAAAGGCACACTGATTGTGAAGTGTAAGATAAGGTCAGCCTTGCAATGTATACCTACTGTAATTTATGAATTATATGCAACTGTGCCTTACATTTGGTTTATAATCAAGTATACTTCATTTACTATGTGTCAGTGTTGATAACTACCTGTAGCATATACATGTCTAGAGTGCAATAGGAGCTATGACTACCTTTAAAGGGTGTGGGGCATCCCCTGCCCCCACAAAACCTGTTTGTAACTTCTTGCTTCATGTGCAGCAACCAGCTAAGAAAAGTATGCTCACACTAACAATTCTACACACAGACTTTATTTAGGACATGCACAATATAAGCCCTTCTAGTAACAAAAGGCATCTTACCTCTATGTACTTTCATCTCGGTCTCAGAAGCAGACGATTGAATTAACCAGAGAAAAAGGCCAACGTGGTAGAACAAACCAGCAGAGAAGCATCTGAAATGCATTCTTACTAATAGCTGAAAAGGACTTTGAAGCACATCTGCAGTTCAACACTGAACCCAATTCATTAACTAGAAAGACCTAGACACATAGGAGAGGGGGGAGGGGCTACTTCACTTTTTTGTGTTTACATGTTACTTTCACATAATCTGCCTACCTCTTAGTACTACCCTTTAATTAAATGACAGTCGCACATTGAAACATTCCAGGCTTGAGAAAGAGATGAAACTGCCATCAAATCTCTAGCTTTCAGGCATAATCTATGTGGAAATGTTCTTACTTTCATGGCAGAACTAGCCACCCGGCGATGTAATCCTTGGCTCTAGATGTTTGTCACCATTGAAGTGCCATCCCAACCCCATGTGCAAAAATGGGAAAAAGGTTTGTAGGTGGATGGATCCATCATAAAGTTAGAAGCATAAGTGGTAGCTGGGAAGGGGGGTGTGAAGTCCCTTTGTCTTATTTACTACACTGTGAAGCTGCTGGAGGAGATATCTGACCTTGGACAGTGCTGTCTGGATATAGCCTAGAGGGGATAAGATGGACATATGCATGTTTGTTTAAACACATGCAGAATACTGTTCTCAGTACTGTGGCAAGGGGATAATTAGCAGAGGCTGTGTCCTTCAACTATACTGTGTATGCATACCACTACTCTCACCATGTCTCCTGTAGCACCTCCCAGCAGAGCTTTATGCCAGCAACACTACAGTTACTGAGAGTTCCTGTTGTTTCCTTACACCACAACCTTTTACTAATGTCTTACTTCTTCATAAGCTCACCATACACTTTCTGTGATAGTGTGTTGTTCATCAAGAGCATTTGGCTTTACACCTGAACTAACACAGTGTACTCTTAATTGTATTGTCCCCTGTTAAGTGCACCCCTGGCTTTATTACTCGTTGCAAACACATTCTGTCCCTGACTTTACTGCACCTTGCTAAAACAGTAGAAACCTTGGCTTTACAGTACCCTGCCAACAAAGAATAGCCCTGGCTTTGCCATTCCCAGATAACAGAGTGCACCTCTGGCTTTACCTCTTCCTGCTAATATGGTGTACCCCTGTCCTTAGGATACCCTGCTACAAAATGAACCCTAAGTTTTACTGACACCTTGTTAATAATGCGTATCCTGGTTGTACTGCTCCTTCTAACAAAGTATAGGATTTATGGCTCCTTGATAACTGTATACTACTGGCTTTGGAGTAACCTGCCAGTACAGCATACTGATGGCCTTATTATGCTGTGCAACAACAGCACACACATGGCCTACATATACCCTTCTAACACAACAGTTGTAGCTTTAGTATCTACTGTGAACACAGCACATTCATACCTTCAGTGTCCCTTCCCACAGCTGACTTCAGTACCCATGCTAATTCAGCACACTCATGGCTTCACTGTCCCTTACTAATACAGATAAATTGGCTCGAGGATCCCCCTTTAATACAGTACCCACACGACATCAGTGTCCTTTATTAATACAGCATATTGTAGCTTTAGTATCCATTAACATAACACACATCTTCAGTATCTCCTGTTACCACACTACACTGATGGTTTCAGTGCCCTCTGCTAACACAACACCTCCTTGGTTTTACTGCTCCATAACAGCGATCCTTCCCAAAATACAATACAGCCGTAGTTTCAGAGGCCTCTGGTGAAGAGTTGTGCTTCCCAACACAACATACTCTTGACTTCAGTGGTGTCTGTCACAGATGATGTCACAGACCTCTAACATAGTCTCTTGACTTAGATGCACCCTACCAAGAAAAGGAATTATTTATTTTAGTGCTCCTTAACAGAGGACACCCTTGGCTTCACTGCTGCCACTAACACAGGATACCCCCTAAAACACTGGAGTAAGTTGCTGCTGATGCAGAGTATACACAGTGACTTCAGCACCTCAGGTAACACTGCTCCCCTGCCTTCAGCGGTCCATGGCTTAATGACCTTTGACTTTAGTACTCCTGACATTTTATTGATCTCAACACAGCTATCTCTGGCTTTAGAACCCTTGATAACATTTTAAACAGCACAGTTTTGTTTTCAGTATCCACTGCTAACACAGCATTCCCATGGCTTTAGTAAATAACACAATGCCCAGTAAAAAGATGCTAAGCACTGGTTTTAGTGCCTTAAAAAGCCACATATTTGGCTTTAATGGCCCGTGACACTGCATCTTTGCATGGTATACCACTGGTTTCAGACTCCCCTCACAGTGCAACTAAGGCCTCTTGTACAGCATAGCAATGTGTCTCTGACAAAATGCACCCTCCTAAAAGACACTATAAATCTCCCAGCAGGCAAGTGCCAGATCCAAGAAAAAGGTCAGTGGCCAGCTGCTGCACTGCCCCAACTATGAACCTCTCTCATTCCTGGGTTACATCCATGGGACTCATTGAAAGCCAAGTAGACTGCTGGAATAATAGGTCTGCCCAGCAGCCTACTATTAGAACATGCAAGAACATGACAAAAAGACGGCAAATAGTCTTAGATGCTGTTATTTTGCAAGTAGATTATCTGATTCACAGAATTCCTTTAAGATGTTTTTCCCTTTGTTGCGTATGTCCAAAGTTTTCAAGAAGGAGCAAAAAAAATTCTCACAGATTAGATGCAAAAATTACTGCAGGATTAAAAACATCTGGTAGGTAGGAGGAACTATCACACCAGTGTGTAAATAGACTCCAGCAGTGCTTTGTTAGGAATGTTTAAACAATACAAAGACACAAGACTGTGTGCAGATTATGGCACAGGAGAGGTAAACAGATGTGCACACAACTCATTGTGATAGTTCTAAGTACAGACAACTAGGCTGGATGGCGTCATGCAGTACTGTCAAGTGTCTGTTTGCCAAAATTCTAGTTATTGATGGGCAATATTTTGTTAGACTGCACATAACGGAAGTCTGCAATGAAAATGGTCGTTTTTAAATTATTGTCTTTTCTCCATGGTTGCATAATCTTGGAGTTAACACATTTAAGTATGGAGGATATGATAACAGAGCTCCCCCTCACACACAAAAGCGATGAGTGGGGAGTGAGGCAAAGCTGCATTGCCATACATATTTAAATAGTATTTTTGTGTTCACTTGCAGAATTAAGTTTTGTATACTAAATTAGTACATTTAAGTTTACCACTTAGCGTTTAGCTTGGTCCACAGTGTATATTATGTTCTGGAAGAACTCATTAAGTTGCATTAATACATTTTAACAAAAACAAAGTATTTGATTGCTTAGGTTTGTGCTAGACTGTGTGCTTGAGTGCTTCACTGTGATCTAATGAACTGTGGGTACTTGATGTTCGATTGCTGCCATAAATTCAGTTGGTTTAATGAAGCAGTCCTTACAAGTATAGGACATTTCATGCTCAGAGTTCCCCTTCTACAACTTGAGGAGTCAACTAAAGGAACTGTTGGCAAGAAGTGGTCAGATTTTTTTTCCTCTGGCTCAGGAGTGACAGGTTAATGATCAAGGCCTTTATGGACTCAACATAGCTAGGAACTGATGAACAGACTACTGAATTGAGTACTGCCCTCCACTGATTAATGTACCATCCATAGGCAGTGGCACTTCAGTGCAAGCTCTTTTAAATATGATTGGCACAGTCATTCCATAGGTAAGTACCAGGCTAGCTGCCTATGCAGGCCATTTTAAGCCTAGCCAGTTTCCCTTCAAAGATGAGAATCAAACTCTGTACCTTGTGTCTCTGAGGTAAACAGCTTAACTATTATACCACCCCCTTCTCCACAGAAACAAGCTTCACTATTCCAGCCTTGAAAGGTCAAAGTGTCTGCCACACTAGGGGCTTGTAGAAATGGCCAATATTCTTCTTGTGTAAGAATTCCTCTGTAAGGGTTAATGACCACCACTTGCTGCCCTGCTCACCCCCTAAACAGGCTCCCTATGAGTTATATTCAAATGTTAGAATCATTCTTTACCTTCAGTGCCTCAGCATCAGTAGCTCCAAAGTGACTGAAACAGTCATCTCCTCCTTACACCTCACTATTTGGCATTACCTCCCACCTGATCTTAGATACATCAAAAGGCTAAAGGGCATGACCTCATGTGAACATGGTAGATGATAGCTACTGCTTTCTCTGTAATTCAGCCCACTTATGCCTTACACTGATAACTATATCTATAATTAACATTCTACCTTCCTACACTCCACCCTCACTCACTCACTCGTACCTGTACTGTCCCTCAGGCCATCTTTGTCTCTCTCTGTTTTCCTAATATTCTGCTCACTTCACTCATTCCATTCCTTGTATCAGGGGTACTTGGGCACCTTTAGTAGTGTCCTCTCTCACCACTGACTGGCTTAGTTTTTGGCTTATATGAGTCCACTGGTACATACAATTAGTAATACTATCACAGCTCTACTATTAATGTCCACCAATATGTTATTTTTCTAGCATTAGCTTGATGCTGCATATTACCTGATAAGCAATTGGAACATAATATTGATTCTTTACTTTATAATAACTACAAGGTATTTGATCTCTGTATGATATTATTACAGTATTAAACAGTGCTAATAAAAACAATTAATGGCTCCTAACTTCTTGTTCAAGAGTGATTTTCCACAATTTTGTAACTAGATTTGAATACTGTGGTGGTTTCCAAACTCATTTGCTGTAAAGCTCAGCCAGGATTGTTGAAGTCCCCTGATTTTGGATAGGTACAGTTTCCTGACATGCTATGGTTATTAGTTTTTTTTTTTTTTACTTCTGCATTCAGAAATATAGGTTGCAGAGGTTTCCTGCTAAGCTTTGTCACATCTATCAAGGGCTCCATTAGGTGGCATTTTTCTTTCTCTCATAACCTGAATGAGATCACACAGTGTCTGCATACAAAGTGTTTTATGATACATTGTGTGTTTTAACAATAATTGTTTTGTTGTAATGCCAATAGTTTTGGCTGAAGCAAATCTTCTGAGCCAACCCACCAGATTTAAAACAAATAAATCAAGCTTGCAAGTGCAAAACTGCAAATACTAATGAAGCTATAGCTTCAAGGATAGAACATCACCACATGGCTTAATGACAAAAAATCATCATCCCATGAACCATGGTATCAAAATTCTAAGTCACTGGCATCCCATGAAACAAATACCACAACCTTAACTCACCTTCCTGCTAATCAAAGTACTCTGGATCCTGAATCACTGACAAGTCACAAAATAAAGCTTCATGACCCTGAGAGATTGCCTCAGTGATGAATGACTGCTTCAGCACAGAGGTCAAATCAAGGCTCTGGTATTGGCCACTCATTCCCACCCTCCCTGACCCACACCTCCAATGTCCAAGTAGCTAATAAATCTCAGGCCAACTGGGTCTCACTCATGGCTTTATCCATCTGTACTATGGAGTCAGCATGACCCTTAGATTCTAACATACCAGAACCCAGAATCACAAGATGGTACATGAATCACTGCAATGTGACCCTAAAATCAGTAACAACTGTCAGCTGGTGCAGGGGATTAAGGCTATGAGCTGTCAGTAAGATGCTTACAGTAGTTCAGGTTTTGATTGCGTCACCGTCTATTTGCTTACTGTGTCTCTGAGCAAGTCACTTAACTAGATAGTGCTTAGTAACTACCAATGAACCTTTGAGCCCATGAATCAGAACCCTATGATCCTGAGTCATTGGTATCAATAAAACAGTACTGAGTGGAAGAAGTCCTTAATAAAAGCTTGAATACAAACCTGTCCTCTACTTCAGAATGGACATGGGCTACCTCTGAGGTAGAAGGCCAGGGAAATTGCTTACCTTACAACTTTATCTCAATGAGTTAAATATTAAAGTGAGCCTTAAAAGTGGGCAAAACTTTATCTGTGCATACTCAATACACACGCTGTTTCATTTGTGCACAAATACCTTCCTGTGCAAACTCAATACACAAGTGAGCCTCATAAGTGCACAAAGACCTTGTTGTGAGCACACATTTATCCTCAGAGAGCCTCATCAGCACACAAAAACTTCCCCATGAAGACATTTGACTTTGGAGACAGTGGTACTGTACCTCCCACCCTCTCCTACAGAGGTAAGGGAGGCAGTGACACAAGAAAAAATTCTTAAAATGAAGCTGCTTCCAAATCATGCATGCAATGTGCAGTCTCCAAAATAGTTCCCACTTCTGAGTTACCATCTAGAAAGTTACAACATGACTGGGTAGCAAAGGACATGTGGTATGTGCTATATATCAACATCTCCATTTGCTGTTTGATAAGCAGAAAGCATGACATGGGTGGGTGGTTTAAGAGGATAACATGCCATCAATAATGACATCAAGATACAGAACCCAGGGAACTTGGATAAACATTAAAATCACCCCCCTCCACCCAGGCAGTTTATGAAGTAAAGTTCACAAGGAAGTAGGAGGTGCATTTCTGAAATGGAACAAAGTGCAGACATAACAGTACCTTGACACAGTGTGTCCCTTTGTCAGTATGGTGCCATTTTCATCCATACTGCACTAGAGAACAGTAGATCCCTTTGTTAGGTTGTAGTTGGAATAAAGTGTAGCCCTTTACCAGACCATAAGTGAATGGTAATGCAGTCAACAACAAGGTACTGGGAGCACTGTGAGGTCATTTGCCAGGCTGTTAATCTCACTTTTACCAGCCTGCATTTGTAGCACAATGCGATAATTTTCCAGAAAGCTTCAGGAATGCAATGTGGCCCTTTCACAGATATGTCTTTCAAAGCCCTCAAGGATATTACCTGACTGTGGAGTAACAGGACACTGCTAATTTTGAGATCATACACTGGGAGAATAAGATTCCAAAATAAGGTTATAGTTAATAACAGTTAATAATCCAATAAGACATACTATGGGCATAACACCTACAAACAGTAGGGAACAGATGAAAAATGGCTGCAAATTAGGCTTCAGTGTTCACCACTTCTGGCCAGAACAAGTATGCAAAATGGGTATTGCAAGTAATAACCCAAGAGCAATCTCAACGCTGTTCATGACCTTCATCAGCCTCTCCTGCATGACTTTGTTCCTTCTAAACTCTTCTACCAGATATATATATATATATATATATATATATATATATGGATTTATGTCAGATGATTGAGTTTTCAGAAACTCGAAATGCATACAGATGAAACCATATGACTGAGTTTCCAAAAACTTGAACATTAAAAAAAAATCTACTTTTTTTTACATTTATGCAGGGGGGCAAGCACCGTGCCCCCACACTCCTACAAATTATATATACCAACTGCAAGATCATACTACAGTGAAGAAAAATGTACATTTTCTGATCCTCGCTGTACCACAATCTCCATTCAAAAGCTTCAAAGTTTCAAAAACACGATCCCGTGGTCTCAACCATATGAATTTTGAGTTTCTGAAAATTCCATCAACTGATAGGATCCATAAATATATATATATATATATATATATATATATATATATATACACACACACACACACACACACACACACACACACACATCTGTGTGTGTGTATGTAATGTTCAGTTCCTTAGGTTGTGCATTCCACAGTTCAGTGCACCACCATCTCAGTGAAGCATCACTTTTTCCTTTCCTCTCCAAGTCTCTCACCATCTAGTGCTCCTACTGTGGCAGGTCTAACCCCTCCCCCACACCTCTTCTGAAAGGTTATAATTAATTACATAACTTATTCTGGAAGCTGAGGCTATCCATGAAACTGCCAACTCCCTAACCCCCCATCTCTTTCGCTATCTTGAGCCATTGTAGTGAGGAAAGCCTGATCTCACTGTGGCCTCTACCCTCATGATTTATTCCCTTTACTTATATTATGTGGATGTGAGATGGGAAGGTAAATAATTGGAGAGAGTGGCTGATTCTTCGGTCTGCTTAACCATACACATTTTTTAAGTTTTGTGTATTTTACAACTGGCTGGCAATAGTCATGGGGATCTGTGTTCATCACTCATTATTGGGACATGAAACATGACTTTCTTTGCAAGAGCTTGACTGGGGTTTCTGGTCGCATCTTATGGATTTTGTGCTCTCTTCCATCTTAGCAGAAAACAACAACAAGAAGTGCAATTACATCCCTGGGTTGCAGTAAGCTGTTTATCCAAACATGATCCAGTCAAATTCTATAACATTCAAACAAATTTGCCAATAGTCATGGAATGCTGTATAGCCCAGCTTGGACACCTTATTATGTGTGGTGATACAGCTATAACAATTTGTAGATAGTGTCTTCCTATATGGACAACTACAACCTTAACTGCTTGAACACTAACTTTAGCTGCCTGCTGTGTTTACAGAACTCTATAGTCAGAATGCTAATGGACAGAACTCTCAACTGCTTTGCATTTGGCAGTGTCCTCTAATTTCAATCTTCAAATTTCACCTGCACTGCTTTTCAACTTTGATCACATATAGCTCTCATTTTCATTCTTTTACTGGCTTGATTATACAACCAATGACATATTACCTTCCTGGGGCATGTTACATTTAAAGAGGTAGCAAACTAATAACCAACACACATAAAACTTAAATGAGTCATTCAACGCAGAAGCCGACACCAAGCACCACACTACACTTGAAATAAAATTATTCTTTAATCACAATGGACGAAAGTGCTTAATATTGTGATTAAAAACTATTTATTATTTTATTTAAAGTGAGGTATTAACTGTAGCTTTGCTTCTTGTTTGTGTTTGTGATTTTTTATTTTTATTTTTGAGTGGAACAGCTAAAAGAGTGCAAAATGGTACATTTTGGAATATTTTCTGCTTAAAACCTCAGCTTTGGCTGGCTAAGCTCTAGCTGTATTCAACTGGACATATAAGAGAATTTAAGTACCTTTTATCTGCACTTTTTTCAAACAATACAGCATTTTAATTGATTTATTAGTGTTGCATTGAATATTAACTGAACTGGAAGTTTTGAGACTGTTTTTCAGTTAGTGCTTGCTAGATTTTTATTGCCTGTTAGTAATTGCAGGCGAGGGTAGTCTCATTCATTAATATCCTGTCACTGCCTATTTTAAGTGGTACATTTTGGAATATTTTCTGCTTAAAACCTCAGCTTTGGCCAGCTAAGATCTAGCTGTATTCAAATGGATGTATAAGAGCATTTAAGTACCTTTTATCTGCACTTTTTTCAAATAATACAGCATTTTAATTGATTTATTTGTATTGCATTGAATATTAACTGAACTGGAAGTTTTGACTCTGTTTTTTCAGTTAGTTCCCCACCCACCCTCCCTGTTTTTGTTTTGGTGTTAATATTGGTGGCTTTGAAACTGCCCACCCCTCTTGTAAATTTGTGTTTGGATACTCCTTCTGGGCCCATCTCATTTGCTCACTCAACTGAGTGCAGTGAGATCATATTCTGATTTCAGGCACTCCTACTGTGTACAAAAAGAGCATCTGGGAAAGAAAAAAAAGATGTTTAAGCTTGTTTCCTGCCTTTTCTGTAAGTGGTCTAGACTGTTTGTAGGCTTCTGAACCCCCAAGCCTTTCTGTGTTGGAGGGAAGCCTTCTAGCTTAATTTTGTTTCTTAGAACTAGCCAGTTTTCTAGTTTCAACACTCAAATCTGTTTCTTCGAACTCACCACTTGTTCAGAACTCATTATAAGCACTAAATAAGCTGCAAATTACTACAGCACTCAACTTTCCTCACTTGTCTAGAGGAAAGCAGTTTTTAGTACTTAATAAATAAGCACCTATCCAGGCATGTCTAAGGATCCGCTCCCGGTGATTTCTCCTGTCTACCTGATGAATCTGGGCATCTTGGGGTAATGCAGCAATTGCCTCATGTACACAGACAACCCCTCTCCTCCTACCACCCAACACTACAACCTGTGAGAGATGCACTTATATAGCCAAACTGGAAGCAAAGCTCTCTTCACCCAAGACTGGACTAGACAGTCAATAGGAGAAGGTAAACCCTTGCACCACACCACACTCTTCACATAGTCCCTCAAAGCCTACACCACCGAAACACACACATAGAAACACAAAACACACACCTACATTCATGGAGGCTCTCAATAAAAACCTGCCCAAGCATCAGGGACCTCCAAAGCAGAAATGCAAGCAATCTCCACCCCCCCAAATGACACATAGCCCACAAACTCAGTGTGCCCATTCAACCACAGCCCATAAGGCATAACAACGTACCCACCACTCTAGTCATAGGCACACTGATGTTCTCCTCACCATGCTAAACAAGGAGAAAGTTACTGTCAGCTGCCTGTCAGGTGCCAGGATCCGCCACATAATGCATGCACTCAGGTCACTCCACAATAAGTACAAATATGACACTGTCATTGTCCATGTTGGTGTGAATGACCTGAGACGTACCTCCCTGGACTACATGAAAAGAGACATGGCAGAGCTCTCCAATCTTGTAGCCCAGGCAGGTTTGACTCTAGCCCTGAGTAGCATCCTGCCATCACCCAGAATGATACCACAGTACAAGGACAAAATGATTGACCTCAACAATTGGCTAAGCTTCTGGTGTCATTCCAAGGGGATCCAGTATTTGCCTGCCTGGGACGACATGATCGATAAACCACGATGCTTTGCCAGAGATGGCCTGCACCTGTCGCCCTTGGGATTCCGGATTACTGGCTAAGTCTCTTGCCACCCCTATAGTGCCTTTTTTAGGCAAGGTTCAAATGACAAATTCACCACCATAACAGGTACAAGCAAGCAAAATCTGAGGGTAATGCTACTCAATGCTACAAGTCCAAACCTCAAAATGCACTCACTCGAGGCACTCCTTAAAATGGAGAACATTGACATCTGTGCAGTGACAGAGACCTGGTTCAAGGCTCCAGAGAGCATTCCTGCATTACCAGGCTATAATTCATACCACACCTGCAGGCCAGCTAACCCGGAACGAAGCACTAAAAGTGGAGTTGTGTCCATATTCATTAAGGAGAGCCACACCTCCAGGCTAGTTGCACAGCATAATGCATCCAAGATTATCCAAGTGCAACTAACTCTGGGCAAGACAGCAATCCAAATTGTAGCTTGCTACAGACCCCCCCACCATGCCCCAGGATTCCCACACCTCATTTCTTGATACACTGGAAAGTATTAGAGTACAATACAACACCCTAATAATGGGCAATCTCAACTACCCCACCATTAACTGGGAAAACTACTCATATACCAACTCTTTTGCTCAACATTTTCTGGAATTCATAAATTCCAATGCCTTGGATCAACTTATTCACACCCCACCAGGGGCAGCAATATCCTAGACCTGGTCATTACCAACATGGGCAACCGGTGTTCCACACCAGAGGTCAATTCCTCATTGGTCAGATCTGACCACAAGCTAATCACCCTAGACATCCACATCCCGCCCCCGCCCCCAATTAGGGAAACCACCATAAAAAACTTCTCCAAAGCCAACTTCACACTTCTTAAGACAGAAGTGGCAAACTTCATGACACCCATGCAGACGGACAATAGAGGTACGACTGCTGAATCCTACACAAATGCACTTTATAAGCACTTACACGAGTGCATGGATCATGCTAGCCCTAATAGAACCAAGATGCTATCCTCCAAAAGAAGGAAGGCAATCTGGTGGTCCTCTGCCATAAACAAACTCTACAACAGAAGAAAGAAACTGTTGCAAAAAAGAGTAAAATCCATGACCGGAGGAACTCCCTGGTCAACCTCAGTAAGAAGCTGAGATCCCTCATAAAATCCTCCAAAGCTAGTTACGAAAACAAAATTGCCACTGACTCTAAAGACAATGACAAAGCATTCTATAGCTATGTCAAGAATCTCAATGGCAACACTCAGATCTGCTCTGCGTTACAGCACAATGGCACTAAATATATAGAACCAACTGATATTGCCAACATCCTGGCAGATAAGTTAAGTGCTAACTTTAACCCCATCTCACCCCCTAGAGGGCCCATCTCTATACCAGAAGAATGCAAAGTTCCTGTAATCATGGCTGCATAGGTAAAAAAAAACACACTCCCCAAAGCCAAGAACACAGCATCCATGGGACCTGACAATATCCCAGGCTGCATTCTACATGAACTACAGAATGAACTGGCACCCTACCTAAGTACCATGTTCAATCATTGCCTCACCTCAGGCTTTGTGCCCACTGAATGGCGCACCACGACGGTTTTCCCACTCCACAAAGGGGGAGCCACGACAGACCCCAGGAACTACCACCTCATTAGCCTGATGAGCCTGGTCTGCAAGGCCATGGAATGTATCATCATGGAACTCATAAACAAAGACATTGGTAATCTCCAAACTCTGGACCCTACCCAGTTCAGATTTGTAAAAGGCAGATCATGTCTCCTAAACCTGATTGACTTCTTTGAAGCAGTCACCAAAGCCATAGATAAGGGTAAGGTGGTTCACACAGCTTATCTAGATCTCATCATGGCTTTCGACACCATCCCCCACTCTGGAATTATACATAAGCTCACTAAACTAGGTATAAATCCCTATGTCACAAGATGGGTTGCCAACTGGCTCATGGACAGAACCCACACTGTGAAAGTAGCAGACTCCAAATCCGACTTCAGACCAGTGACAAGTGGGATACCACTGGGTTCAGTCATGGGTCCTCTCCTGTTTGGTATCTACTTCTCTGAAGTACAGGCTAACACAGAAGGTCTTTGGCTAACAAAGTTTGCAGATGACTGCAAACTAGGAGCCATAATCGAAACTTCTAACGATGTGGACATACTACAAAAGGGCCTCACTGAGACAGATGCCTGGTGTCAAAGCCATGGCCTGAAGCTCAATGCCAAAAAGTGTATGGTCATCCCCTTTGGTAAAAACTCTGTACCCACGAACTACCACATAGCTAGTAGTCTACTTAACGCCAAAAATGTGATGAGACCTTGGGACACAGGTGGACAATAGTCTCTCCTTTGATAATCACATTGCCACAGTGGGTCAGGAAATCCTTCTACGTGACTCACCTCATCACAAAAGGTTTCTCATCCAGAAAAAAAGAGGTCATTGTTCCCCTCTACTCATCACTCATTAGACCCATTATAGAGTACAATGCCCCTTTTGGTATGTACCTCACAAGACATCTACAACAACTGGAAAGGCCACAGAAATACCTCACAAAGAGGATTACTGGCCTCAAACAGATGCTCTACGCAGACCATCTCAAAAAACTCCAGCTTTACTCCATAGCATATCGCCTACTCAGAGGCAATCTCTGCCTAACATGCAAAGCTATGTCAAACCCAGAGCTGTTGGACATGCTCCACTTAAAGAAATCCCAATCCCTCCGAGCTACACACTCTACCTTGTCACCACAATAAACAGAACATGCTGGAGGGATAGATTCCTGTCCCAGAGACTTCCCATACTCTGGAACAGAATACCTATCTATTGTCAAACAGAGCTCCTCATTAGCATTCTTCAAGAAAAATCTTGATGATTGGATGGGAAATAGGAAATTCACCCCAGGGATCACTTCTGTGGCTCTGCTCGACAGGGGCACAAGAAAATAATTTTCTTGGGTGGCGAAAGCCAGGGTATATTTTTGGCTAGGCTTACATAGGCCCTAGGCCAATAGCCTAGTACCTACCTATGAATCTATTAACAGTAGGTTGAAGATCTGTTTGTCTGTGATTGCAAGTTGGCATTCTCTGTGAAGTATACCAGTTCATTGGACTGTCCTCAGCCAGCTTTCTGGATAGGGTTGCCATGTGGTTTCTCAGCCGCTCTGCAGAGATTGGATCTCTAAGGACTAGCCGCTGACAGCCATGCCACAACTCAGCTGCCCCATAATGAAGTCTTTTAGTAACTGTGTGTCACTGGGTTAAATGGACTGGAATTTTAGGATGTGCTGGCATGAAACATTAAGCTGCTGCATAATGGACATTGTCTACTGTCTATGTTCATTCACCCAGCACCTTTATGGTGGGCTGAATGCAGTTAACACATCAGTTTTAGTTTTATTCTGCTAAAAATCCGTAATTTTTGATACAACACATGGAATTTGTGACGGGATTTTGTTGTTTAAAAAATAGACTGCCCTGAACATTATGTACATTTTTTATAGCTGCATTGCATTGCTTCATTTTTATAGTGACTTTTTGGGGGATTATTAATGATGTCCCTGATGTTTTAAATTTCTTGAATCACTTTTAGTCTAATGTGTCACTTTCCACATTCATATGACAACTTATCAATTTTTTTTTTGTCTCGGTGCACTGTGCTGCTCTTCCTTCACATTATTTTAATATTTAAACAAGTAAGTAGTACTAAGTATAACTGTCTTTGTCTGTGGTGGCACAGTAACTTCATCTGCATTGGGAATCTACTTTTACCATGTAATGATGCTTTGTACCAGAAATTTCAGTGAATATGGTGTGAATGATTGCCTTGAAAGCGCACTTTAAAGGTCTGTGCGGTGACTGTCTTGCAGCTGTTTATGTACTAGGCTAGCATATTATAATCTTGCTGAATGTCAAGATTTTTTATTTCAAACAGGAAATGTTAAAAAAAAACTGTGAAGGTATATCTGTGGGGGAAAGACCTGCTTAGTTCACAGACTATTACACTGTCACATGACATGAAGGCACACAAATTGTACCAGCTGATATGCCTTGAGACTTTTAATGGTGCTGGGTCTAGGGAACTCTATAGGTCTCCTGGTTTTATGCTTGGACAGATACATTTCTATAGAGCATTCATATCTGCATGGCACAGCAGTCACTGTAAAGGCAACCACACGATGAAGGCCCCATCAGTCCATGAGACTGGCATACATGGAGGCCATAGAAGAACCTATAAGTTAGTTGGATGGGCATACATGGAGGACTTCATCTGTGAAGGGGAAAACAGCATGGCAACAGGCCTTGGATCACTTCTACCCAAATGCAGAATCCAGATGAAAGCAGTCACAAGTAGCACCCACTCTGACTTGCTACAGGCTTGAACAGTAAATTGGGGAGGGAAATGCAAGCTAGTTTTAGTATGCCCATACACCAGGTCACTGTCTATGTGCTTCCTTATATGGCAATAATTCATGCCAAGTATGCTGTTGTTCAAACATATGTGAAGCTGAGGGTGAAAACAGATGGAATGTGAACCTGTGATCTTTTGTTCATACCGCTCTGAATATACACATTAATAGCTGACTGTATATACACAGCCATCAGCTTTAAGCTAACGTAAGATGATATAAAAAAAAAAAATAAAATAAAAAGATGGCAATCTTACCAGTTCAGCAATATATCAGAACATCTCAAACTGCAAACACTTACTTCCATTATGAGCCTCTGGGAATAAGGCTTGATATTAATGGGAAAACCAGTTTCCCTTTTCATGTGGGTCTCCCAGAAGATGCCATACTTAAGGTCATATGGAACAAATATAAAGTTACATAAGAATACCACTCATGGGGGAGGGTAATAAGGGGTGTGGCTGACAGTGTGTCACACTGGAACAGTTCATATTTTATATCAACTGACAGAAAAAAATGCAGTCCTTATAAGAAAATGTCAGATTTCACTATAGTGTGTGTGTGTGTGTGTGTGTGTGTGTGTGTGTGAGAAACAGACAAAATCCCAGACTAATCCACTTGTGTCTATCTGAAACGTCCCACAGCCACCTCACTCCCTACCAGCTGCGTCAGCAATATCACTGAAAACAGCAGGCTATAATCAAGCCCGTCAGGAAAAGTAAATAATTATGTTTGCATCACAGAGAAAGCAAAGAAAAACTTCCTCTTTCTGTGGGGCTGGAAACAGTCACATGTAAAGAAAACACACAGGACTCTTTTTAACCTCCAAGGGAATAGTGTCCTGCCTGTACACACCTACCACACAGGCAGTCTCACAACACATTATGAAGGGGCTTGATGGGCGATTCAGACAAAGAGAATTATGTAATTTAGTAAATGCAACTTTACTGTATACAGTACTCATAATAACCAGGATGAAAACATGGTAGATCTGTATATGTTAATATAATCGTATCTAGCAGAAAATATATAAAATGACATTTTCATCAAATTAAAGATTTCACTGCCCCACTCCCAAATATATAGATCAGATGAGTACCCACACTGACCTGTCTGCTTTAATGACTACACATCTGAAATAATAAGTAAGCCAGCCCCATGCCACTGAAATAATAAGCAAGCCAGCCCCATGCCACCTGTTTGCACTTCAAGAATTAAAATAAATAAATAAATGAATAATAAAACCCAGAAGAGCTATTGCATGATAGTTACCTACTTCATTTATAATCTTGGCACCAAAATTTACTTTATTTTAACAGTTTTACAGAATGGAGAGCAAGGGCTCATTTTCAGGAATGATTTATTTGCAGTTAAAAAAGAAGTTATGTACTTACTATAACATTCCATGTGAGTTGTTCATCACGCCTTCATTCTTACAGATGGGTTTGGAGCCGATCCTCAGCTCCAAGTAGGCCTACTACAAAACTTGAGGTCTTCAGACAGGTCAAGGCCAAGTACCTATCCCATGATGCACCTGGCATTACCTCAGATCTTGTTTGCTGCGTACAATAATACCATATGTCATTCTATCGCTCTTTAGGAGAATGCTATAGAAGGACTGAGCAACCAGGAAGAATCTAGTATCTTGGTCCTAGAAAAGGAGGGCGGGTATAGTAAGAATGAAGGTGAGATGAACAACTCACATGGAACATTATGGTGAGTACATAACTTCTTTATGTGAAGTTGTTCTATCTCGCCGTTCATTCTTACAGATGAGTAGCGTCCCAAGCACCATCTTTCTCGGGTGGCTCACGGGACTATATTTTTCAGGACAGTAGACCCAAAGGAGGACTGTCCCTGGAGGCCTTATCAACTTTGTAATGAGTGATAAAGGTATGAGGTCTTCACCAAGTGGCTGCTGCACAAATGTTGTCTATAGGAAGCCTAGCAGAAAAGGCAGAAGATGTGGACACTGCTCAGGTAGAATGAGCTTTAATTTTGTGTTGTAAGGGCATATTAGCAGCTGAATAAGCAAATGTGATACAATCAGATAACCATTTAGACAGTGTTGTTTTTGCCATTGGCATACCTTTTCTGGAATCTGAATAGTAAACGAAAAGCTGTTCTGATTTTCTGAACTCTTTTGTTCTATCCAAGTAAAATCGCAGTTGTCTATGAACATCAAGCTTGTGCGGCATGTACTCTAAGTTGTTGGTGTGTTTGGGAAAGAACACTGGCAAATCTATAATCTGATTCAGATTAGTTTCAGTACAAACTTTGGGCAAGAAAGAAGGGTTTGTTCATAGGGAGACTCTGTCAGCATGGAAAATCAAATAAAGAGGCTTTATGGACAAGGCCTGAAGCTCTGACACTCTGCGGGCAGAAGTGATGGCTACTAAAAAGATGGCCTTCCATGATAAAAATTTCAAATTGTAAGAGGAAGCTGGTTTGAAAGGTGGGAGAATAATGCGTTAAAGCATACATTTTAGATTCCAAGGGGTATAAGAGTATTTCACACGTGGTCTGAGATGATAAGTCCCTTTGAGAAAAGCTTTGGATATTCTGTGTGACATTATGTTCAATCCTTCAAAGCCAAGGTGAAAATTAGAGGTAGCAGCAAGCTGAACCTGAACTGTTGCTGCTGCAGCTCCTTTATTGAAAAGCATAGTCAAGAACTCTAATATGGAGGCAATAGGGGCTTGGTAGGGATTAATGTTATTTTGAGAAGCCCATATAGAAAATCTTTTCCATTTGCTAAGATACAGCTTCCTATTAGAGGACTTATGAAAATATATATCATTATCTGCTGTGTTTCATTTGAGAGGCTATGGAACCTGGCTATGCTGGAAATTGCTGCAGCCAATCTGTCAATTTCAGGGACTGAAGAGGGATGAAGAGCCCCCGACTAATGCGTCAGAAGATCTAGAACTGGGCCCAGAATCCAAGGATCTTCCAATTGATGAAGTTGAAGGAAGGGGAACCAAATCTGATGAGGCCAATGAGGGGCTAATAGAATGATGGTCCTCCCCAGTGTTTTGCTTTCTGCAATACTTTGGGTATTAAAGGAATTGGTGGGAATGCAGAGACGAGACCCGGAGGCCAATTGTGTACGAGTGCATCCCTTGGGGCTTCTCCCGGAGAGGGAATCAGGGCAAAGTAGCTTCTGCATGTCATGTTCATGTGGTTGGCAAAAAGGTTGCAGCAAGGCTGGCCCCACCTGCAGAAAATTCTCTCCCTTTTTTGAGGGACCACTCATGAGGCAACAAAATTGCCCTGCTCAGTTTGTCTGCTATCATGCTGGATTTCCCCGGGATGTGCATTGCTAACAGAAAGCGCTGGGTGGATGTAGCCCACTGCCATACTCTTAGGGCCTTGTGACAAAGGGGATAGGACTTGGTTCCTCCTTGCTTATTCAAGTACCAGACCACCGACATGTTGTCTGTCTGAATTGCAATTGTTCCCAGAGGAAGAGAGTCCTGAAAGTACTGCAACACCAAAAGTACCGCTCTCATCTCCAGGACATTGATATGCAGATGTGTCTCCTGTTCGATCACTGTGCCTTGGGCTGTTCTTCCCTGAAAATGCCCTCCCCATCCTATCAGGGAAGTGTCTGTGGTCACTGTGGCTGCTGGTGGCAGTAGGACAAAAGGACGACCTATTGTTACATGAAGAGAGGTCAACTACCACTGAAAATCATTTTTGCATGCGTTTGTGATCATTATGAGATGAGACATTGGGAGCTCTTGGTAAGACCATTGAGCGAATAACAGCCATTACAGAATCCGCATGTGCATGCGACCCAGTGGTATTGCTAGTATTGCAGTTGCCATCATGCCTAACAATTTTACCACTTCTGATGCTGGAGCCTTGTCTTTGGATATGATATTGCAAACCTGCTGACGGAGTAGTAAGACTCTTTCTACTGGAAGTGTCAAGGTGGTGGTGGTGGTGTCCAATTCTGCTCCGATAAAAATGATATGTTGAGATGGCGACAAGGTAGATTTTTCTGAATTTATTGTAATGCCCAGCTGACTGCAGAGAGAAAGTGTGGTGTCCCTGGCAGTGAGGAGTCAATCGTCTAGGTACGGAAACACCTGGAATCCTAAACACCTCAGGTGAGCTGTGACCACTGGCATACATTTGGTGAACATTCTGGGGGCAGGGCTCGAAACTGGTAATGATTGGCTCCCAGTCAGAAGCGCAGATTATAAAGAAAAACAAGCTTGTTTTTTTTATATCTGATTGTTTTGTGTGAGCCAGTTCTTTATCAGGTAGCTGGTGCTATTTTCTTTGCTATTAGAAGTGCAGATGATCCCTGGATGGTCTGGCCATTTTTATATGGTAGTACGCATCCTGGAGATCTATCAAGCACATCCAATTGTCTTTCCCTAAGAAGGGAAGTATTGACTAAAGCATGACCATCCGAAACTTCTCTTTCTTGACAGATCTGTTTAGTCTGCTGAGGTCCAAAATAAGTCTCCAGTCCCCTGTCTTTTTTTGGAACCAAAAAAAATCTTGAGTAAGTTCCGGATCCTATCTGGTCTGCTAGGACTGGTTGGATGACTTTTTTTCTTAGCAATGCCTGGACTTCTACTGTTGCCTGTTCCCTGTAACTGGGTGGAACAGCCAGGATTTTTGTTGTCAATGCTGGGTGGTGTGGCAAATGGAATGAAATATCCTCTAGAAATTATACTTTGTACCCAGTTGTTATTTGTTATTTTGAGTCAGGCATCTGGGTACAAGGATAAGCGACCCCCGACTGCCTCTAGAGCAGGACAGCTGGGCCTCCTTTCAGGAGCATTGGTAGGGCTTCCCAAAGAACTGATCTCTGTCATCCTGGTTTTGCAGATCCCCTCTGCCGCGAGGCTGGCATCTTCCATTATTGCCCCCTTCTCTGCCCCTGGAGGGGGATTCAACACGTGTGTCCTGAAAGACTCCTTGGGCTTTTTGGAACCACATCTTTCCTCCCCTTTGACCCTGGGGGTTGGGTCTGGTAGGAGTGGAAAAAATGACTCAGACGGCAGACAGAGTCTTAACTTCCTGTACACACCTGGTCAAAGTTTCCTTAACTTTGGGCCCGAAAAGGGATGAGCCATCTAAAACGGTGTTGACAAAGGATGACTTAAAGGGCTCCACGAAGGAACACAAGCCCATCCAGGAGTGTCTCCTAAGAGCAATTCCTGTACCCGCTGCCCTACTCATTCCATCAGCTGCATATTAAATGAGGCACATGGACAAGTTCACTATGGAACTGAGGGTAGCAAGCTGGGAGGCAACTTTATCAGAAGCTCCTGCAGCTACTGTACCCTGAAGAGCATCTCCGAGGTCTTTTAGGAGATCTCTTTGCAGTCTCGTAAAATGGGTAAGATAGTTCAGTGAACACAGTGCAAAAGTCACTGAACTGTACGTGTGCTTCCTGTATCTATCCATGATCCTAGAATCTCTGTTAGGAGGATGGATAGAGGAAGAAGTTTCCGAAATCTCCTTTTTGGTGGCTGCTGCCACCACCATGGCATCAACTGGCACTCCCTTGGTAAGAAAGGACTTTTCCGGGGGGGGGGGCAGAAATACATTTTTTAGGCCTCCTGGGGCCAGGCTCCATGGTGTCCAGAGACTCACACATCCTTAGTGAGACCAGCTCCATAAGCTCATTGAAGGATAGACACCCCCAAGAGGTGGAGGGTTGAGACCTGAAAGCCTTCAGGAGAACAGACTCGTCTTCAGTAGGGTTGGTGGACTGCCACTCACCCCTCTGCCTAAGGATTTCTAATATCTCAGCAAATGAGATATCCTCAGAGGGGGACCATGGGGACCCTTCTGATTCATCCAAGTTGGTATCAGATGTGAGAGATTCCCTGTGGGGAGTCTAAATGCTTCCTCTTACAGATTCTCTTCCTGGGAACCTCATCAGTGGGAACTTCTGGTGAGGTCTCGGAAGAGCAGGGGCCACCGAATGGGGCTTCCTGAAACTCTGAGTCTCTACGCTTAAAAAGGATCTGTGAAGCAGAAGGGGACACAGGCGCTTTTGGGGAGGAGGTAGCCAGACCTGAGGTCGAAGATGTCTTAGGAGACATAACTCTCCTCATGGCTTTGAAGGCACCTCTGCTCTGATGAGAAGGGACCGATGGATCCGAGGAAACCATCAATACCCCCAGCACCGGGACAGTAGGCTCCAAACCAGAGGTAGGAACTGAGCTCATCTGAGCCAAAAACCAGAGAGGCAGAGTCGGAACCGACAAGTCAGTCTGACTATCCTCCCCGGACCCGACCAGAGAATGTCTGCTCCTAGACTCTTCGATCTGTGCTGAGGATGTCCGAGTAAATGGGACTGAAGACACTGGAGCAGGCATCGGCTCTGAAGGCTCAACGATCATCAAGTCTGACTCCTCCATCTCCGAAGGACCGGTATAGCTTCGGTTCCGAAACTATTTGGGTAGGAGACGATAAAAATTTAGCAAATACTGGTGCCTGTAACAACTTCTGCACCACATGATCCATATCCAAATCGGAAAGGCTTATCGGGGACCGAGATGAGTAGATGGACAGGGGTACAGATTGCAGGAGTGGCAATTTAGGCACTTTGGATACTGGTTCCAGGATCGGGGACCGGCTTTGAGGGCTGTGGAGCCAACGTCAACATTTGTTTTTTTTTTGTTTGTTTTTTTTACTACCGAAGTAGAAGCCTTGAAAGACTTTGAAGATTTACTAGACTTGTCCTGGTCACTCAAAGCTTCCTGAAAAGACAGTTTGACTAGTCCTCTATCAATTAGCTTTCTCTTTCTCTCCTGTAGGACTCTAGAAGAGAAGGAATGATAAATGGTGCAACTTTCCTGAAGGTGTAAAGCTCCCAAACAGTATACACAGTTAACATGACTATCTGTTACAGACATTTTCTGCCCACATTTTGGACATTTTTTGAAACCTGACAGGATGTTTATCCCTATCCTGGTCAGCCATAATGAACAGCACAGTATCAAGTGAAAAACTACTACAATATACTAAAGACACACCCAAAAACTATTTAAATAAGCCCTGACAAAAACTATGGGCTAAATATCCTGTGACAATGTGTCACTTTTAACACACACACACACTAACTATATATATAAGCACTTCTAAATATCAAAAGGTTATGACAAAAATGTCAGTTATCAAAAGTACACAAGAACGATATAACTACACTAACTATAAAGGCCTTTGGAAAAAAACGAAGGCCAAAAGCTATATTTAAATATGAAAAGGCACACCAAGGAATACACACTAAAGAGATTTAAATATTAAAGAAGCTAAAGCTAAGAAGTGGAATTAACAAGGTTATTAGAAAAAATTTTTATAATAAACTTTTACTGGCCCGAGCTATGCTGAGGAACCTCTGATCTATTGCAGCGGCAAACTAGATCTGAGGTAACTCCAGGTGCATCATGGGATAAGTTCCTGGCCTCGAGCTGTCTGAAGACCTCGAGCTTTGTAGTAAGCCGACTCGGAGCAGAGGATCGGTTCCGAACCCATCTGTAAGAATGAACGGCGAGATAGAACAACTTCACATTAAATAATTTTAAGTGGATTACAAGTATATCATTATCACAGAAATCTTTTAATACAGCAAAACACATTCCCACAATAAATACTTGAAAAATCCTTCAAAAAGGGAGGTTACAGAAACTGGAAAAGCTTTACTCTGGCTCCAATATTAAGAAAGGTTTTGTTTCCACAGGATGTGGTATAAAGTACAGGCCTATATTTACAGTCAACATGCAAGCTCTTGTATAGGAAGTGGCTACAAACAGGCATTCTGCGACTCATAGTATTTCCAGTGCTACCAGCGAGGAAAATGGAGCAGAAATAGGTGTATGCAGATGACAGTATGACACGCAAATGAAGGCATCCAATTTAATGAGTGGATATTTAAATGTAACTACATACCTTTGAAAGCTGGTCATAATTCAAGAGATGCAGGGAGCAGCAGACCCATAGCAAGTTTTGCATCTCCATAAATAAGAGCAAAAAAAAGCATGCTGGATTTGGCGGAGCAGCAATAGGCAAATATATGACTGATATCAACAGGAATTGTGAAGTAGCACTTATTGTCTATAAGCATCAATACCTCTCAACTGCCAGTGTGAAAGAGTAGTAAGTGGCATGACCATCAGCTAACCAACTTCCAGCTGATGGACCATTTTCAAGATTAAACAGATATTAAATGGACATTGGCAGATGTTGCCCACAAGCAGGATTGGGAGGAATGTATGGACTTGCTATAGTGATAGACACCAAAGTATGTGCACATACAATACTACTGTATTGGCTACAAGGACCATCCAGAGACAAACAGAAGATATTGGGCTTATCACAGGCATCAGCCTATAGAATACTCAAAGTGATCTTAAATGTGCTACTTACACTTGTGGATAAGCCTGTTTCTCCAGCACATCACAGGAGAGAGAGAGAGAGAGACCATTATGTGTGGCTTTCTATAACATTGCCTACCTTCCTTAAGTATAATAGGGGGCTATACATTGCATGCATGTGGCAATATAGGCCGCAGCTGGTGTTCATGGATTGCATTAGTTCAATAGAATGTCTACCATTCCATCAACATCCAGCTGATATAAAATGCACAAGAGTTGATAACCAGTGTGCCCTCACAGTGCCCAGGCACTGCTCTCAATTCCTATATTGGGCATACAAGTCATCTATATTGCCGCTACCTGTACAGAGAAATTCCACAGGTCAAACTAGTTGGTAAGTATGGGCATTGTGCAACTAGACATAGAACCAAAGACAGCGTATACAAATGTCTCCCCATATAATTCTTTGCTACTCACTACAGCCCTGGTTGATAGCAACCAAGCAGCACCCACACAGCATGCTTAAACTGCTGTATACCACCACCCATGTGCAAACCAAAAACACTGTGGAGCATGTGTTTGGCCTAGTGAAGACATGGTTCTATTGCTGTGATAAATCTGAGGGACACTGCATTCCACCCCTGCCCTCTGCCTACAAGATGTTCCTACATAGCATGATTACTAGGAAACATGCATACCAGTCCTCCATCACAGTAACCTCCAGCCCTACATTAGCAGCCCTTGTCATAGCCACCCTGGTTATAGCCAATATACCAAATACATTCCTACAATGGCAGTGGCACCAAGAGAAAGTGAGCAGCAGTAGCTGCACATTACCCTAGCAGACAGTGACTGACACAGTACACAGAAGCAATGGCAAAGTGTTGGCAATTAGTCTAGCACTCTATGTCCATGATGAGCACATAGTGACAGTATTAGGTCACACAGAACTTACACAACGCATTCAATGTTAGTTAAAGCCTGTGCTGAGCACGTCATGATTAAGTCACATTGTGCATCAGACATCTCAACATGCATCAAAGGAGGGAATGAGGATGGAATGGATCCCAGTCATCTCCATTTGCATAGGACACAATAACATAGCTGTGATCACAACCTGGGTGGGTGGCTATGTCACTGGACACAGAGACAGAGTCTTTTGGCAAGGAGTAGTCTGTATCACACACAATATTCTCACATGACTGGATAATGAGGCCACTATGCTGGCTTGATGTGGCAGGAATAGAGGCCTCCTGTCACAGATATGTTGCCCTGCTGTAGGAATGGGACCAGTATGGAGCCCATTGGTGAAGGGAATGAAATGTTCCTAAACCTGCAGAAGTAGACTTCATACCATGAAATGGCCTCCCAGTGTGACCACCCATTATATGTACCAATTCCCCCGAATAAACAGCAGCACAGCTGAACAAGACAGTGGTGGTAGCACTTGTTCGCCTCACAGAGGTGGATATGGCAGCAACACATGCTATCATAGCTTTGCAAGACCTTTCAAGGCATTATCCATGAACTGCATGGCCTCACTAAGGCACTGCAATTACTAGGTGAAATCCCCAGAGATGCCAATCAACATACCAATTATCTCTACATTGAGATGGGTAAGAGCATACCCATCTGCTGCTCGAGCCCTAGTGCTACCTATATTACCAGGTTACAGATATGCCATATGATGGTGCCAGTACACTCCTCTGTTGCTGCTACAAAAAGGTGAGTGACGCTGGTACTTTCAGTCATAGAAAGAGCTGCCCTAACAGAGACAGTGAACCCTCATGTTGTACAGCCTGCAACTCAGGTGTGGTGAGGCCATACCTTCACCCTGACCAGCGAGTGGAGGACTACCCAGGAAGGAGACAGACAGTGCCTGTAGGTCATCTGACTGTGACCTGATATGTATTTCGGCACTAAACCCTGGATAAGTACACTGCTGGGGATTTACATACTATCTTTCTATAATCTTCTTTTTAACTTATAATGTACAAACAGTCTATGCTTCTGCCAACTGTTTAAGTTTAAAGCATTAGACTTTCACAATATTTAATACAATTATATGTATCACCAGTAATGTATTTGAATTCTTTGTGTCTCTACATATAACATATCATCATGGCTGAAGAGAGTCTTCAGACCAGTTTACTTAACTACATAGCATGCATGCATAAATCAATTAAAATTAGTGTGTGTGATTTCAGCATGGACTGGCAAGGACAATTCTCAAGAGACAACTAAGCTAATATCATCATGTAATTTATCACAGATGGTTACAGGCAGAACCAGACCACATACAAAAAAAACAACCAGATCTCACTGCTAGATGTTTATTTTATTTTACATTTGTTAACTGGGCTAGTCTAACTGGATACATGTCCATTTTCAGTAGAGGCCCGAGGAGTTAAGCTCCAAGTTAGGACAAAAAAAAAATTAATAAAATAAAGTATAAGGATACATGAGCAAATATGAAGTGTTAACAGTATGCATAAACAGGATTATCACAGTAAAATGTACAGTGCATGATACAAGAATAATAAAGGGATGTAAATACAATCAGAGTAGTCAAGAGACATATGCAACATAGTTTAAAAAGGAAAATAGAATTGCTTAATGAGTAGATGGGTTAGACAGAGTAGAGTATGTAGAGACACTTTGACTAGTCAGGTTTAGAGCACTGACATAACCAGTGTGTTTTCAGGAATACTTTCAATTTGTTTTTGAAAGAAGATAATGAGGAAAGTATGGAGAGTTCGTTTGGAAGGAGGTTCCAGGCTTTCCCAACTATATTAGAGAAAAGGGAGTCGCCAGCTTTGTTGTATGTTTTAGTGGTATGTACTAGAAATTTCTGAGAAGACCTTAAGGATGCTAGGTTTTTATAGGGGGTGATTAGTGTCGAGAGAATAGGTGTTTTAGAAGGTTTGTAAAGAGTGTTATGGGCTATAGTTAGCTGATGGAATGTAATTAGATTTTGAAGTTCAAGCCAACCTAGCTGTTTTAAATTAAGGCAGTGATGGGTTCTAAAAGGATTACCAGTTGCAAATCTAGCTATATTATTGTAGGACATTTCCAATTTGTTGAGATTATTTTTTGAAAGGTTAGTAAAAATGGGTGACGCATAGAGTAGAGAAGAGATTAGATGAGTGTGTGCTATTGTGGTTCGAGCTGAAGGTAGAAGAAAGGATTTTATCCTATAGAGAGAGCCTAGCTTTTTATTGACTGTTTTTATAGTATTGTTAATATGGATGTCAAAGTTCAGATTATTGTCAATGGTGACTCCTAATAGTTTTGTGGATGGGTCTGGAGATATAATGGTATTATTGATAGAGTTTATTGAGGAAATCCAGTGGAGGGGGTTTCTTGGTAGGAGAGAAGAGGAGGCGTTTAGTCTTTTTGGGGTTTAGGAGAAGGCATCTATGTGTGAACCATTGCTCAACTGTACTGGATACTTGTTGGGTCAGATAGAGTAGTTCAGAAGAGGAGGGGGCTGAGCAAATGAGTGTAGAGTCATCTGCATATTGTATGCATGTAGCTTGGGGGATGGCAAGGTGAAGATAGTTGATGAATATGGAAAAAAGTAGAGGTCCAAGGATAGAACCCTGGGGGACTCTGAGGTTGACAGGGAGATGAGTAGATAGAGACTTGTGCCATAGTACGGCCTGTTGTCTTTTATCCAGATAGGACTGGAACCACTTAATAGAGGATGTATCTAGTGACAGGGATTTTAGTATTGTGATGAGTATTTGGTGACTTACCATGTCAAACGCTTTAGACAGGTCAATGAAAAGGGCAGAAGAGAGTTTGTTAAGGTTGCGGTTATTGTTAATACAGTCTGTGAAGGAAAGAAGGGCAGTTGTAGTGCTATGTGAGGGTCTAAAACCATGTTGACAATTGGCCAGTAGGTTATTATGCATTAGATGATCAAGTAATTGTTTGTGGATGCATTTTTCCATGATCTTTGCCAGAGGTGAGAGAAGGGCAATGGGGCGGTAGTTGGAGAGGTCTGTGGATTGTCCTCCTTTGTGAAGAGGGATTATATGGGATATTTTCCATAAATTGGGAATAAAACTTTCAGAAATAGTCCTATTGATTAGGATAGAAATTGGGGAGGCAATAGCTTTGGCTGATTGTTGTAAGAATTCAGCAGGTAGTTGGTCTGCTGAGGGGGAGCAGGGCTTTAGTTTCTGTAGAAGGGTTAGAATATATAATGTTGGGACAGATTGTAAATGAAAAGTAGGGGGTAAGGTTGGTTGTTTGGAAGGTAGAGTGAAGTTGTTAGGAGATAGTTGACTGGCTAATGTTTGTATAGCATCTGTAAAAAAGTTGTTAAAGTCATTGGCTAAGATTATTGGTGTTTTGTGTTCTGAAGTTAGAGGATTTGGAGTAGTGGATTGTCCTGGGTGGAGTAGTTGGTTAATACTAAGCCAAAATTTCTGTAATTTATTTGTATGGGCTTGTTGGGATTGGAGGTAGTAGTTTTTTTTTTGTCAGTTATTATAGCTTTCTTAGTTTCATTTCTTAGTTGTCTAAATGTTTGTTGGTCTATAGCGTTTTTTGTTTTTCTCCATTTTGCCCAATGTTTGTTTCTTACATTGATTCTATGTTTGGTTTCCTTAGTAAGCCAAGGAGCATGTTTGGATTTAGTTCTAACTAGTCTGGTTGGGACATGATGGTTGAGGATGGCAAGGAAGTTGGAGTTAAAGTAACTTACAGCTTCCTCTAGAGGTAGATTTTTTAGGGGTGACCAGTTGCATGCTCTTAGTTCCAACTGGAGAAGTTCTGGGTTAAGGTTCTTTTTACACCTTATGTTTTTAATTGATGTTGTGAAGGGTAAATTGATTCTATGCCTGATAATATAGGTAAGAGTGTGGTCACTTAAGTCATCAGGGAGGGTTCCTGAGTCATAGTTGTGAGGATGATGGTTAATGAGGATCCAGTCTAATAAGGTTGATTTCCTGTTAGATTTGTTTATCCTGGTAGGGGAGGTGATGGTTTGGGAATATCCATAAAGGTTAATATGGTTTGAGGGGAAGCTGCCGCAGAAGCAGGTCCAGTCAATATTTGTATCACCTAGAATAATGGTTTCTTGGGGTAGGTTTTGGGAAAGCCAGCAGAGTATATTTTCCATGGTAGCTATGTTATTTCCTGGAGGTAGATATATACAAATGACATAGATGGATTTGGAATTGTTAAGAAGAAGTTTGGAGATTAGGATTTCAGCATTAGAGTCTATAGGTGGTTTGCAGTTATGAGTAGTTAATTGTAAGCTAGGTTTATAAAGGATAGCTACCCCTCCACCTTTCTTGGAAATACGGTCTAGTCTCAGGATATTATAACCAGGTGGGATGATTTGATTATCCTTGGTTGAAGGTTTTAGCCAGGTTTCTGTTAAGAAGAGAATATCAAAGGAATATATTTCTGTTAGAGCTTGGAGTTGCGTAACTTTGTTATTTATACTGCGTATATTAAGATGAGCAATTAAAATTGAGTTAGATGGTCTAGAAAGGGCTTGAGTAGGTGATTATTTGGGGTTGAGGAGAGAGATGGGAGTTGTTGGGGGGCCTGGGTTAGGGTGAATATCACCATCCTTTGCAAAGAGTAGTAGGCTTAGATAGTATAGGGTTTTGAACCTACCGTATAGAGATAGACATTTTTTGGCAGTTGAATTGTTAAACTTTGTATGTAGAGTTCTATGATATTTTGGAAGTGTGTAATTAGATGAGGATGTAATATTAGCATGACTAAGAAGTACAGGTGTGTATGTAGAGGTGGTTACTTTTTTTTGGATAGTTTAGGTTTGAGTCAAGTGGATTCTCAATTGAGGTGATAAGATGTGTAAGGATTAAAGAAGGTAGTAGTGAGAGAATGACTAGGCATGTGATATAGCATGGGATGGGTAGAGTTTTCATTATAAGGATAGATATCTGTACTTTCTTGGTAGATGAATAGTAATATATTAGGTGGAGATGAGAGAGTGATTAGAGTAAGAAGTGATAGGAGGAGAGTAATGAGAGGATAAAAGTTAGAGGAGTGAGGTAATAGGGGAGTTATTAGGATAGAAAGGAAAAGAGGAGAGTTAAGAAGAAGAGAATAAGTGATATCACAGGGGATAATTAGAGAGTACAGGTGAGAGAAAAGAGGTGTGGTTGGAAGGTAATGGAAAGAGGAAGGGGTGTGGTTGAAGAGTCACAGGAACAGGAAGAGGTGTGGTTTAGGAAGTATAAAGGTAGGACCCCTGGGGGTGTGTGGGAATTGGGGGTAGGGTAGGGAGTGGAGTGAGCCCGCAGGGTGAACAGAGCGGGTGGCAACAGAATACAGAAACAGTTAATGAAAAAAAAAACAATCAGCTAGGCTAGTTCTAGTGATAGAAAGGAAAAGAAATAGGGCCTAGAAAGTGTCAGTAGACTATATATGGGCAAGGGTAGGAAGGAAGGGAAGAGAAATGGAGAGAGGATGGAGGAGGTGTCAGTGGACAGTAAGATAGAATTAATTAGGAAGAGAGACAGCTAATAGCACTTCAGAGAGTACTGGATATAAGAAATGGGGTAAGAGGGTGATGTAAGAAAAAAAGTGGGTAAGAGAAGAGAAAGTCTGGAATTACGGCGCCACCTAGTGATCAAGTCTAGTATAGCTAGTTAGATTGTGAGGTAGTAACAATGGAAGATTAGAGATTAGGACATGGGAATGAGAAGGAAAAGAAAAAAGGGGGTCTATTCAGGTGGGAGGGAAGAGATTAGTGAAAGGTTATGTAGAGAGGGAAAGCACTGGCTACTGGCTGTCCTAGCTCAGGCCTGGGTATGACATGTAAAAATTGGTACAGGCACTAGAGAGTCTTATTTTTGATTTATTCAGCAGACATACTTTTCTGTTTTCCTTGAGAAGGGATTGTAGAATTATTAAGCAGTGAGGTGACCCGCCGATATTTGGAGAGGGTTCCTAGCTTCCTGCTGACCAGCACTAGAAACCTGGGAAGAGTAGAGTATCTTTAGGAGACAGAGAGATAAGATAGAGGATAAGACACAATAGATTATACAACAGAATAGAGCTTCTCAACATAGCAATAATCAAACCTTGACACAATTCTTGCAGTATCCAAATTAAGCTTTTCAAAAAAACAATAATAAAATAAAGAACATATGCATAGTATGGGTAGAGCAGCGATACTAAATATTCCACATTACAAAATCTGTGCATTCTCCCCAATATAGTTAGTGACCACAGCCCAATAGTCTCAATTTAGTCTCCAAAATACTTCAAACTACCACAACAAATGGTATTTTAAAGAATGATTCCAAGCATAACAGACACTAATAACTGATGGACTGCAGCTACTTGGCTGGGATATGTTGTAGGCTTGCATTGACCCCATCGCTGCTCTACCCACACTGTATAATTTATCAATGCTATTGCAAGTCAGGTCACACTCATGTAAGAAATTATGAAAAAAAGGAAACAGCTTTGTCCCTCATTGATCAAATAATTCTACAAATAAAAATAAGAAATGAAGCATGACAAGAATGGACTAAGATCTGACCAAAGGCGACTAACATGAAAACTACTAGAGTGCAAAACAACAGGTGAAAATAAATATGAATGGTGCTAAGATGAAATGTGTTAGGGAACAAGAGACAAACCCATGTGACTTTTTTGATTCTGGAAAGACAGCAAAATATTAAGCACAGACAAAATATTTCCAAAATGTCCACTACTAAATCGCTCACAAGTCAGACAAAGAAAAGATGGTGCAGGCTGCCCAGCATAACAAAACAATCTTCTACTTGATGACATAACAAAAATTAGACCAACTATGTGCCTGCGTAATTCTCAGTTATTCATCTTTTTATTCAAAGGATACATAGCTCTAGAGTACAATCTAAAATAGATTCCATAACTACGGGTATTGCACAAGATTAGTCCTTGGAATCCCTACTGTTTTCTAACTACTTAAATGAATTATCCAAAGACCTATCACAGTTATGCCGATGATAGTGCCCTTACCAGCTTATTACAAACGGACTTTAATTTTTTAGCAGTCTGCTACTTCCAGATTAGTTGAATGCCGGTACAGTAATCAATGCCGATACTGCTTTTTTTGGTCAGAACTGAATGACTGAAGCACTTCCGCATTTTGTGTGTAGTGTAACTTTTAAAACTGTAGCAAATGGCTTGCTATAAGTAAAAAGCTTGTCCTGAAATAGGTCCTTTTATAATTTTTCTCTTTTTTTAATTTATTTTATGTTTGTATATTTTTTGCTCCTCGGGCACAAAGCATGGAACATACCTTTTATTTTTACTTGACTTAGAGTTGAGGGGCACCAGATTGGGGAACGGTACTGGGTGCTCAATAATTCAGCTCCATCTTTGTGTCATGGTATTTGGCACATCTTAAGGATTCAAAAACATTCTTACCATTACTATTAAAAACCCAACAGGAATACCGCTACCATATAAAACATGGTAAAGATACTTTGTATTAATACTTGATCAGCCTTTCCTTTGATGCTGCCATCCATCCTGATGTGTTTCTATGTAATAAGCATCTAAACAAACTATCCTGCCTGTTCGTCATCTATGTTAGAGAGGAACGAGCAACATGGTGTCAGAAGAGGCATGGCTAAAACAACCTGTTGCCAGAAAGAGTTCCAGTTTCTTTAATTTGAGACTGAGAGGCATCTGGTTGGTATTGGAGGAGTATACAGGAATGGATCATCCCTACTGCATGTATAATTTGCAAAACAGGTCAGAAACGAATTTTAGATGTTAAAACTTGCTCAAATAATTTCTTATTCGCAAAACAGGAAACAAAGCATACAGAACACAAAACAATATTTAAATAAACCAAAATGTCCAATATTGATAAAAATATTTGAATTACTACAGAAAATGAAGTCCAAATTGCATAAAATTAATAAAATAATAGGAAATGGCCTCATTACACCACCCAGGAGCTTTCTGGGTCTCAATGGTAAAATACTGCAGGTAAGTGCAGGAGGCCACTAATGCTAGTTACTAGACCTGATAGAGTCTATCTTACCTGGCAAGAACTAAGGTTGTAGTCTAGGTATTATCTGACTAGGGTAGGCAGCAGCCTGAGTTAGATACTGTTTGGTTGCCTGCCCAGGTATTCTGTCCTGAGGTAGTAAGTTAATTCAAGACTTATACAGCAAGTTAAAGTTATTAACCTTTTCTTAGTGAAATCTTAATTGTGGGATTGAAGGCTAGGACCTGTCTGTGCAGTCGCACTGTGATAAGAGTGTTCCTGTAACAAATTTTAACTCTTGGTAGCCACGCAGTTAGAATGTACGGGGCAATTAATTAAGATGACCATACAAAGTCATTATTCTACTTAATTTAGCTGGTTCGCAGCCACTGAAAGGGAGCACTCATTTGTATATGCACCTGCCATCTTTGCAGGAGAGGGGGAAACCATTATATTGTTGCACCAGCCAAGTTAAGGGAGGACGCTGAGTGCTTAAAACCTAAACTTAGAGAAATGTGTACCCCCAGACAAACAGTACAATGGAAAGGCACTTATTTTACACAAGGGATCAAAAGCCTGGTGAAACTTTTGCAGCATACATAACTGACTTGAGAAACAAGGCTACAACATGTAGATTTGGTGATTTAAGGGATGAGATGATAAAAGACAGATGTGTGGTATTAAGGATGATGCTGTGAGAAAGATTTTGCTTTGTGACAGTGATTTAACTTTGAATAAGGCCATTGAGATTTGTCTAATAAACAAGCACACAGATATGCTTACAAATGAGAGATGCATGCTTTCAGTAACGTCTAGAGCTCATGTTGACAATACGCAACATGTGGTCAAGAGAAAGAGGCCCAAGCACATAGCAGCAACTGTAGCCCCTGCAGCACTCACTGGTAAAACTCAGAGCTTTCCAGCAAGTTCCAGAGTTCACACAGTCTCAATGAAGCATAAGAGTGAGTAAACTCAAAGCATGGGCCCCAACCTACTTTCATTGCCAACTGTTGTAATTGTAGTGGAAATCATAAATCTAAAAAGGAAAAATGTTTAGCTTTTGGTCAGCAATGCCACAAATGCAATAAGTGTAATCATTTCAAGAGGTTATGAAATCCAAAGGTACCCATTCTTTTATTATAAGGGAACACTCACAGAAATGAGTTGATCAATTAGAAAGCTGCAACCCTACTCTTTACATTGATGGTGTGTCAGTGCTTAATGAGACAGTTAATGCAGTAGATTTATGGTCAAAGAACAAAGCGTTTTGCACTGTTTGGATAAATGGAAAACCCATACAGTTCAAAGCTGACACAGGTTCCAAGTGCAATGTTATGTCAGCAGAAACATTTGCTAGTGTGTGTCATGGTGAAAGGCTTGATTTGGCAATGTGTATGAAGCTTGTTGCTTATGGTAGTGAAGAAATTCAGACTGAAGGCTCAGTAATGTTACTCTGCTGAGAAAAACTCTGACTTGTTATTTTATGTGGTCAAGAGGCACATCCAGTAATTATTAAGGCTGAGACAATTTGAAAATGGGACTGCTTTCATTTAATAAGGAAATCCATCATTAGCTTGAAAGACCACTGCTCTAGTTTCGCCCAACATATTTTTTCTACCTATGCTGATCTTTTCAAAGACAAACTAGGGAAGCTTCCAGTTGTGTACTGCATGAAGTTCACACCCAGATGTCAGTCCAGTTATCAGGCCAGCCCAGAAAGTTCCAATAGTTATGCAGGACAGAGTTAAAGCAGAGTTAGATAAAATGGTGAGACAAAGTGTGATTTGTCCAGTAGATGAACTGGTATCTTCCATGGTGGTAGCTCATAAGAAAAGGTCATATGACATCAGAATATGTATTGATCCACAACATTTGAACAAAGCACTAACAAGACCTCATCATCCAATGTGTACAGTTGAAGAAGTTGCAGCCCTGATGCCAAATGTCACTTTTTTTTTTTTTGTCTTAAATGCAAAGTTAATTTTGGCAAATTCAGCTCGACAAGAAATATTCACTACTTACTACTTTCAGTACTCCATTTGGAAGGTAAAGATTTTTGACAATGTCATTTAGAATAAATTCTGCAAGTGAAGTCTTTCAACGTGCACTGGACAAATCTTTTCTGGGGATGCTTGTGCTATTATAGCTGACGACATACTAGTAGTAGGTAATGGTGAAGCTGAGCATGGCAGAAACTTCAGAAAAGTTCTAGAAAGAGTATGTCAAGTGAACCTTAAGCTCAAGCCAAAGAAATGCAAATTCAGGCTACAAGAAGTTACTTATGTTGGCCATTTACTTACCAGTTCAGGCCTATGACCAGACCCTCTTAAGCAAAGAGCCATAATTGAGATACCAGCTCCAGACTGTTCAAGCCCTGCAATGTTTTCTTGGCATGGTTAACTATCTAGGCAAGCTCATTCCAGTCTTGAGCCAACTTTCAGCACCACTCAGAGAGCTGACATGTAAAGATGCATCCTGGTCTTGGTTAGAACAGCACTAAAGAGCATTTGATGTCCTGAAACAGAGAACTGCCAATCCACCAGCTGTCAGATACTATCAAGTTCACAAGCCAGTCACTCTTTCACGTGATGCTTCAAGATTTGGTCTAGGTGCAGTCATTCTACAAGAGGGTCAACCTGTTGCCTATGCATCGAAAACTCTTTCCCAAACTGAAATGCAGTATGCTCAGATCGAGAAAGAGCTTTTAGCAATTGTGTTTGCATGCTCCAAGTTCCATGATTATGTTTATGGTAGATCTATCTACATCGAAACAGACCACCAACCTCTAGTCATGATTTTGAGAAAGCCTATGCATACAGCTCCAGCCAGATTGCAATGTACGATGTTGAGATTGTAGAAGTAGAACTTCATTCATCTACAAGAAAGGCAAACTTCTTTATCTTACTGATACATTGTCCAGATTGCCCAGAAACACCACTGAACAGCATGAGAATGAGAACTTTGATTTTGAAGTCATGGAAGAGAACATTTTTTCATCCATATGTCGTGATGAGCTGAGAGACCACACAGCCACAGATACAGTTTTACAGAGTCTCAACCACTTTATTCAACAAGAATGGCCAACAAAGCAATCTAGTTTACCTCAAGAAGTGCAGCCTTATTTTCCATACAGAGGTGAGATTTTGTCTGACAATGGCATCATTATAAAAGGCCTGAAAGTAATTGTTCCAAAGCCCTTGCAACAAGAGTACATTACTATCTTGCATAGTGGTCACCCAGAAGCAGATTCTACCAAAAGACAGGCGAGAAGTCTAGTATTTTTGATTTCTATGTCATAAGATATTGAGACAGTGTTATCTTATTCTGTGTGTAACAGTACTAAGACACATCAACAAAAAGAACCACTTCAGCTAAACCAGATTTCTGAACTACCTTGGTCGACAGTAGCTACTGACATTTTCAAATTGGTTTGAGATTGACATACTTCACAATCTAGCATCCAATACTGTTATCACCAAGATGAAGTGTCATTTTGCAGTCCACAAAGTTATTTCTGACAATGGCATGCAGTTTACAAGCCAACAGTTCAAAATGATTTGCCGAAGAGTGGGACTTTACACATGTCGTGAGTAGCCCGGAGCATCTGCAGTCAAATGGTGTGGCAGAAAGTACAGTTGTGTACACTTACCATAAATGTAGATGTTCAAGTGTATTCACTGTTGCAGTCATCACATCTGGGTTATCTGCCTGCAAGTAGCCCTCAGTCAGCCCGAATACCAGAGTCTTGGAATTTCTGTGTCAGATGCTGTCGCCTCTTCCATGACATCAGGTCGTCAGGGGGTATAAAACATGCAGCTGATGCCATTACATCAGTTTTTCTTGCCCCAGATGTTAGAAGCCCACAAAATAGGAAGCAATTACATGGTGTGGAACACCTCTAGTAAAAGGTAAAACCATTGCCATAGGATATGGCCAAAAGAGAGGATGAATAGAAAGTATAAAAACATCAGGGGGCTGGAGGAAGGGTAACCAGGACTGCAACAGTGAATACACTCGAACATCTACATTTATGGTAAGTGTACACAACTGTACTATGTTCTTCATGTTTCACTGTTGCAGTCATCACATTTGGGTAGATTCCCAAAGCTAAGGAAGGGTGGAGGCAGTCAAGAAGTATTAGGGCTGGCTAACAGGCCTTGTAAGACTGCTGAATGCAAATCCAGCTCTGGATTTAGAAAAGATAGGTAAGTGGTAATGCTTGGTGAAGGTGTGTACTGAACTCCAGGTTGCAGCTTCCAGGATGTCCCTGGTAGGGGACTCCCCTGAGAAATGCTTTAGAGGTTGAGGTAGCCCTGGTGGAATGGGTTCTGATCCCCTGTGGTGTAGGTTTTCCATGGTGTTTGTAGCAGAAATGGATGCAGTGTGCTAGCCACTTGGAGATGGTTTGCTTTGAAATGGCCTTGCCCTCTGCCCCTGTAGCAAAGATGACTAGCAGCTGATAAGATTTTCTGAAAGGTTTAGTCCTGTCAAGGTAGAACCTAAGCTGTCTGTGCACATCCAAGGAGTGCAGGATCCTCTCCCCTTTATTCTAAGGATTAGGGAAAAGGGTTGGTAAATGGATGAATTGGTTTAAAGCCACACTGGATACCACCTTGGGCATAAATGATGGGTTAGGCCTGAGGGAAACCCTGCCAGCATGGAAGATAATGAAGGGTTCCACAGCCATAAGGGCCTGTAATTCAGACACTCTTTTTGCTGAAGTGATGGCCAGAAGTAAGGCCGTTTTCCAAGAGAGGAATTTTAACTCTGCTGTAGCAGCAGGCTCAAAAGGGGGAAGCATGAGCTTCTCTAGTACAAAGTTAAGGTCCCAGGCAGGAGTGGGGGCTCTCTTCAGGGGTCTTAAATTATTAGCTCCTCTCAGGAACTGTTTGACCAGAGGGTGAGAGAAGAGGGGTGGCTCAGTACTGTAATGAGCTGAGATGGCAGAGGCATGAATCTTAATTGATGAGAAGGATAGGCCTTTGTGGAGCAGCTCTGCTAGATAATCTAGGATTTGAGGTAAGGTGGGGGTACGGCTGTGTCCTTTCCCTGAGAATGGCTCCAAGAACAGTATATTTTCCACTTTTCTGAATAGGATTTTCAAGTACTAGGTCTCCTGGCCTCAAGGATGACATCTAGCACCTGTCTGCTGAGGGCTGCTGGTGATGTATTCAGGGAATAAGCCAGGCTGCTAGGTTCAGGGTTTGCAGCTGAGGATGCAAAATCTGGCCCTCCTGCTAGGACAGCAGAGAGGGGATCTGATGCAGGTGTCAGGGTGGCACTGTTGTCAGACTGCATAAAAGTGGGTACCAGTGCTGGCATGGCCAGTCTGGTACAATAAGGATTGTCCTTGGCCTGTCCTCTTTGATCTTTAGGAGTACTTTTGAGTGGAGGGACAGAGGGGGAAAGGCATAGATTGAGAGGTTTTCCCGTGTAAAGGATAGGACATCCACTTTCCATGCTTGGCTGTGGGGATTTCTGGTGCAAAATTTGCTCAAGTGATGGCTTTGGGGAAAGCAAAGTGGTCCATCTCTGGTGTCCTCCAACTGTGGATTAGAAGCTTGAATGAGTTGGGTTCCAGTTTCCACTCGTGTGGGTAATCTGCCAGTGAATTTTGTTTGCCTGGCAGGAATTGAGCTTGCAGGTGCACTTGGTTGCTCAAGGCTGTGTTCCACAGAGCCATGGCTAATCTGCAGAGTGGGTAGGAATGAGTTTCCCCCTGCTTGTTTATGCACCACATAACTGTGGTGTTGTCTGTCTTTATCAAGAGTTGTCCTGGAAGAATAAGGTATTTGAAGGCTGTCAGTGCATTCTGTACAGCTAACATTTCTTTTTGATTGATATACAGGTGCATTTGTCCTGGGCTCCATTTGCCTTGAATGCATTTGCCTGCCATGTGAGCCCCCCATGCATAGTCTGATGCATCTGGGGGGTTAAATGAAAGGGAGTCCCTTGTTGTGGTTGCAGGCCTCTGCCCACCAAAGAAACTCTGTCCTTAGGCAAGGAATGATAGGAATCACTGGTTCCAGGTCATGAGAATGTTGACACCAGAGACTTTTTAAGTACCATTGAAGTTTCCTCATATGCAGTCTTGCAAATGGAATTAGGAGAATGCACGAGGCCATGAACCCTAGTGCTTGCAGTATTTTTCTTGCAGATAGTTGGGTTAGGGTGGCCAGAAGTTTGAAGTGATTTGTCAGATAAACCTGCTATTCTGGAGTGAGGAATGCCATCTGGGAAGTTGTGTTCAAGCTTGCTCCCAGGAATTCAGTTTTTTGGCAGGGTACCAAGTGTGATTTATTTTCGTTGATGGTATATCCCAGAGAAGTTAGGAGTCTCTTTACAAATGTCAGGTGCTGAAATAGCAATTTCTGACTGTCTGCCTGAATCAGGCAATTGTCCAAGTATGGGTAAATTTTAATGTTTCTCTGCCTGCAGTATGCAATGGCTGGAGCCAAGCACTTTGTGAATACCCTGGGCACAGTAGATAAGCCAAAGGGATGTGCAGAGAACTGATAGTGCATAGAGCCTGCCCTGAAATGTAGATATTTCCTGCAAGATTCCCTTCTGGGGATGTGCATTATGCTTCTTTTAAGTCTAGGGTGACCAGCCAGGAGTCCCTGGCTAGCACAGGAAGCAGCTGTTGGAGTGCAAGCATTTTGAACTTTGGTATCACCAGGAACCAGCTTATCTATGATCCGCTTCATAATCTATATCTGACTGAAATGGATATTTGGCGTTGTTATCTTGACGACTGTTAGTTTGGAAAGCTGATGTTGCTTTTCTACAGGAGTTTATGGATTATATTAACAGCAACAAATGGGGCATTCAGTTTACGTGCAATCATGATAGGAATCAAATTACATTTCTAGATGTTCTGGTAACAAAGAGTACAAATCACACCTTGGATACCCAAGTATTTCATAAATATCCTGAATACAATTCATTGTTGCACATTTCCAGTCATCATCTACGCCCTATTATATGCAATATCCCAAAGTCACCATTCCTTAGAATTAAGCACATTTGTTCTGATCCCAACAAATATGAACATTTAGGCAGGATATGGTACATAGATTTAAAACCCGGGAGTATACAACAGGTATAATCACTATGGCTTGTTGAGAGGTTTCATCTTTAGATAGGAGTGAACTTATGGCATACAAGGATAAGACCACCCAGGACTCATCACCAATTAGGTTGATAACTTATGGACGGAATACTCATATACTTTCTCAAGTAGTTTGGCAGAATTGGAACATTCTCATGTCAGATAATAGACTTGCCAATATGCTCCAAGCAAGATGTCTCTGGATATAGAAGTGGCAAAACATTAGGGTCCCATTTCAACCCTTATAAACATGGGTCAGCTAACTCCCCAATACTATACCAGGCCAGCTTGACTGGCTGTTTTCCATGTGGACATTGTGTTAGAGTAGACAAAACCAAACAATTCAGTAGCTGGAACACTGGCAAGGTTTTTGACATTGGATTTTTTGCAAATTGTTCCAGTGAATGGGTGATACATTTAGCAACCTGCTTGTGTTTGACTTTTTATGTGGGTCAGACATCCAGACCAGTCAAATATCACATGAGTGAACATTTGAGTGACATCAAACACAAAAAAAAAGAGTAATGCTCTTTACAAATATGTAACAACACATCCATCTGCAACCTTTAGATTTATGATTATTGATATTATTCATGGTGATAAAGGAAACAAGATTGGCTACCATACTATCTTGAACTAGAAAGAAAAAAGATGGATAATTAGGTTAGGTGATTTATTTCCACCAGGGCTCAATGAGCAATCATGACCAGCCAATCAAATAAGAGTTGCTCTTCTTATTATGGGTAATAAACATGGCTGTTTGTGTAATTGTCTTTACACTGAGGAAGGCATTGTTACGACTGCCGAAACCAGTCTGTTTTTTGCCATATTATATAATAAACTCTTGCCTCTAGACCACGTTGTGCAGGCTCTATTTTTCTTTTTGGATACAATGTTTAAGACCCATCGGTCCTGGGTAATGTATTCCCAGTTTTTTGCATGCAGGGCGGGTTTCCTCCTAGGGGTGCAAGTACTTGGGCATGGCTGGAAAGGATGGAGGATAAGTCATTGTGAACTTTTTCCATAAGAGGGTGGCTTACCACTCCCTGTTTTTTGAGGTGGGTGGACTCCATTGTTTAGATCTGTGCACACCCTGAGACTGTAGTCTTTGTGGTCTGTTGCCCCTTGGTTTGGGCTGAGAAGGCCTGGGAGGGACTGGAAAGGACCAGTTTTTTGAAGGCCAATGCCTACTGAATCTAGGTGGCTGTACCTGTAAGAAATATTTAACAGTTTGCATAGATTTAGATTTTTCCCCCATCTTTTTAAGAACTTCTTCCGCTTTTGTGCCAAACAAACATTCTTGGTTTAATGGAGAATCTAGTAATTTTGCTTTGACATGGTCTGGCAAGATTTGTTCCTTCAGCCAAGCATGCCTTCTCAGAACAGACCCAGTGACAGCAGCCCTGCAAGATGCTTCTAAGGCATCAAAACCACACTGCAAAGTATGTTTACCAACTTGGTTTGCAGAATGCATTAACTCTTGTAAATCTTTATTTTCTGCACAATCAGGAATCAACAGGATTTTTTTTAATTAGTTCCATAATATGCTGCTGGTACTTCAACATGTGAAATGGCAATTTAAAGCCCTGATGGCAAGTGTTGCAGGCAGAGGTATACACCTTCTTACCCCATCTGTCTAAAGCCCTAGAATCCCTGTCCGAAGGGGTATGGTTTTTAGCTGTAGTAGCCTTAATACCTTTAGGTCCCTGGGAAATGGTCTCTGGATCAGTGGTAGGATTTTTAAAGAGAAATTTGTGAGAGTCAGGTACTCTGTAGTACCTGTCAGGCTTTCTAGGAGCTGGAGGCAAAGTATCAGGTGTAAGACTTGATTCCATGAAGACATAATCTACAATATCCAGGACAAGGGTATAGATAGAGGCCTGTGCTGAGTCAGGTCTAAAAATTCCGAGTCTCTTTTTGGACTGAGGGGAGTCCTGGCATTCCCAGCGGAAATGCTCTCTTAGAGTATGCAAGGTTTCACCAAAAGAAAAGTCCTCTGATGGGGAGGCAGAGGGAATGGAATCATCTGCATCTGAATCCTCATAGATGGATAAGGTTAAGTCCTGGTAATCAGAGGGGTTAGAGTCATCGGACTCATGGTCTGTAGAATCAGAAAGAAAATCATTTTTTTCTCTTTTAGAGGGGGAAGGCTGGCTTCCCCTAATTAAAGTAATAAGGTCTTCAGCCATTCTAAGTATTTGTTTCTGAGGCATGGGAGCTTGAGAATGCGCTTTTGTTGTCGGTTTCCTAGGCATAGTGCGAACTCTGGGCCTGAGAAATTCAGTAGTTTTATTCAAAAATGAAGGAGTCTGTTTAATATGAATGTGGGGAGGTCTGAATACACCCTCAGAAGCCAATGCCTGCACAGCAGGTCCAGACCCATCGAAGATAGAGACATCCATAGGTTCCATAGTCAAAGTAGCATCTCGCGGGCATACTAGACTCCGAATGGGTCTCAGTAGAGGCCTGCGAACCTCACTGAGTACCGGCAGACTGGCAACTAGCTTAACTGAAGCATCGCCGGCAGTTTTGGACCTATGTGGTCTGTCTCTGTCTTTATCCTTACGTTTTTTTCAGATCGGTAGTCGGATGGCTTAACGAAGCCATTTTGGAATACTGAGAATGACAGCGAAAGAATTTAGCAACAAAGACAGCCAGATGATGAATAGTTTGGGCATCGAACAAGGCACAAAACCGACAGAGAGGAACGTTGTGGTCTGAGCCTTAACAGGTGACGCAGTAAGAATGAAAACCTCTGTGAGGTATTTGCTTTCCACAGGCAAGACCATTAACTTTTTCTGACATCGGTTAGAGCAAGAAAAAACGATCTCCAATGGGGTACTTAGCTTTAGAAGACTTTAGGTTTGAAACTTGAAAAATGAAAATTTCAGGTAGCGGCCGACCGGCACTTGCAAACTGCTTTGGGCTCCCGCACGGCAAGAAAAGCTGATGTAATGGTGTTGGCTGCATGTTTTATACCCCTGATGTCATGGAAGAGGTGATAGCATCCGACGCAGAAATCCCAAGACTCTGGTATTTGGGCAGACTGAGGACTACCTGCAGGCAGATAACCCAAATGTGATGACTGCAACAGTGAAACATGAAGAACACTGTGCAGTTCAAAGTGCAAAACAGTTATTAGAGAAGTCAAAATGAGACAACAGTGATGTTTTTCTGGATCTCTTGACTCTCAGAAATATTCCTCTGATAAACATCTTGGTTCACCTGCTCAGAGACTTCTGTCGAGACAAACTAGAACCACGTTGTCAATTGTTGGAATCATGTGTCAAGAACTGATCAGTGAAAAACACTCAGCAGTCAATTGTTGGTTCCATGTGTCAAGAAAGTACAGTTATGTACACCTACCATAAATGTAGATGTTCGAGTGTCTTCACTGTTGCAGTCATGACTGTAGGGTTCTCCCCTGCCAGCAGGCAGCCCTCGGTCGGCCAGAATCCCAAAGTCTGGGTCCAGCGTCGGCTGCTCAACTCTGCTCCCTGACGTCAGAGCGCCAGGAGTATAAAGCTGACAGCCGACGCCATCTTCTCCAGTTTTTCTTGCCCCAGATGTCAGGAGTCCCAAAATGAAACTGATCCCAAAACCTTTGCAAATACACCTCAGAAGAATGGTGAAGAAAGGAACCACACAAAAGTAAACATAAGAGGGGACAGGAGGGAGGGAAACCCAGACTGCAACAGTGAAGACACTCGAACATCTACATTTATGGTAGGTGAACACAACTGTACTATGTTCATCGTGTTTCACTGTTGCATTCATGATTGTAGGGTAGAATCCCAAAGCTGAAAGAAAGGGAAGTGGTCGTAAAGAAGAAGGGGCGGCTAAAAGGCCCTGCAAGACTGCAGAGGCAAAGCCTGCCCTGGACTTAGAGTAGAGAAGCAAATTGTAGTGCTTAGAGAAAGTATGCACTGAACTCCAAGTTGCAGCTTCCAAAATATCTTTGGTAGGAACTCCCCTGAGGAAGGCTGCAGAAGTGGCAGCAGCTCTGGTGGAATGAGAGTCTGTATGCTCCCTGGGATTTGCTTTCCATGGTGTGAATAACAAAATCTAATTCCATGAGCAATCCATTTAGAAATGGTTTGTTTAGAAATGGCTTTACCTTGGAAACTGGAAGCATAAGAAACAAACAATTGTTCTGATTTTCTGATGTCCTTGGTTCTGTTCAGGTAAAAACGTAGCTGTCGATGTACATCCAAGGAATGTAAGATCCTTTCCCCTTTATTTTGAGGAGTGGGGAAAAAGGTTGGCAAGTGTATAGTTTGATTTAAAGCCACTTTGGAAATCACCTTAGGCATGAAGGTCAGATTAGTCCTCAAGGATACCCTGTCTTGATGGAAAGTAATATAAGGTTCTACCGCCATAAGAGCTTGTAACTCTGAAACTCTCCTGGCAGAGGTTAGTGCCAACAGGATAGCTGTCTTCCAAGATAAAAACTTGATGTCAGCAGAAGCGGCAGGCTCAAAAGGAGGCAAGGTTAGTTTTTCCAAAACATAACTGAGATCCCAAGCAGAAATAGGAGGAGATCTAGGAGGTCTTAAGTTCTTAGCTCCTCTGAGGAACTGTCTCATGAGCTGGTGGGAAAAAATGGGAGGGTCTGTATTATAATGAGCAGAAATAGCAGACGCATGGATCTTAATGGAAGAGAAAGAGAGACCCTTATGAAAGAGATCCGTCAAGTAAAGGAGAATTAAAGTAATGTTAGGAAGAAGAGGATCAGAATCCTGAGCCTGCATCCAGGAACAAAATCTTTTCCATTTTCCTGCATAAGATTTCCTAGTGCTAGGACGCCTGGCTTCTAAAATGACATCCATAACCTGCTTGGGTAGAAGAGAAGAAATTAAGGGCCCTAGATTAACCAGGCTGCCAGGCTGAGAGTTCTGACATGAGAGTGTAGAACCTGACCCTGATGTTGGGACAGAAAGTTCAGAGACTGAGGTAAAATCCAAGGGGGCTTTGGGCATAGGTTTATTAGGGTTGGATACCAAAACTGCCGAGGCCAATTCGGAGCCAACAAGATAATCATCTTGGGTTTGTCCTGTTTTATCTTCAATAAAACTCGTGGAAGAAGAGGTAGAGGCGAAAAGGCATATCCCGAGAGGTTCCTCCAACTGAATGACAGGGCATCCACTTTCCAAGCCTCTCTGTGAAATGTCCTGGTGCAGAAATTCTGTAGCTGATGATTTAGATGGGATGCAAAGAGATCTATGTGAGGACATCCCCATACTGCTGTTATCATCCTGAAAATTTTGGTGTCCAGCATTCACTCGTGTGGATCCGAAAGGTTTCTGCTCAAACTGTCTGCCAGTAAGTTTTGTTTCCCTGGTAGAAACTGAGCTTGAAGATCCAGATTGCAAGCTAGAGCTGTGTTCCATAAATCCATGGCTAGTCTGCAAAGGGGGTAGGAATGAGATCCCCCTTGCTTGTTTATGTACCACATAACTGTGGTGTTGTCTGTCCGTATTAGTAGTTGTCCTGGTAGAATGAGATTCCTGAAGGCCAATAGAGCTTTCTGAACGGCTAACATCTCCTTTAAGTTGATATGCAGGTGCTTCTGATCCATTGTCCAAAGGCCCTGCAGACAATTGCCCTGAAAATGGGCTCCCCAAGCATAATCTGAGGCGTCTGTGGTTAGAATCTGAGAGGCAGGAAAGTAGACGGAAGGGCTTCCCTTTGTTTAGAGCACATGCCCTGGACCACCAAAGAAATTCCTTTTGAAGACAAGGAAGGACAGGAATCAGTATGTCCAAACTGTGGTAATGCTCAGACCATACACTTTTTAGGTACCACTGTATTTTCCTCATGTGTAGTCTTGCATATGGTACGAGAAGGATGCAGGAGGCCATGTAACCCAAAGCCTGCAGGAATTTCCTTGCAGATAGATGGGTTAGAGTTGCCAAGGCTTTGAAAGTTGCTGCCAGCTGTAATTGTTTTTCAGATGTCAGAAATGCCATCTGGGTTGTAGTGTTTAGAAGAGCACCCAGAAAAGATATCTGTTGTGAAGGTGTCAAATTTGACTTTTTTATGTTTACAGAGAATCCCAGGAATTTTAGGAGGTTTTGTACGAAGTCCAGATGCTGGAGTAAGACATCCTTGCTGTCTGTCTGAATTAGACAATCATCCAGATAAGGGTAAATTTGAATTCCCTTGAGTCTGCAGTAAGCTACTACTGGAGCCAGGCATTTGGTAAAGACCCTGGGTGCAGTAGACAATCCAAAGGGCAGCGCAGAGAACTGAAAGTGCCTCGATCCAGCCTTGAACCTGAGGTATTTTCTGCGATCCTGCCTGATGAGAATGTGTAAATATGCCTCCTTTAAATCCAAAGTCACCATCCATGCATCTTTGGACAGCATTGAAAGTAGCTGCTGTAGAGTAAGCATCTTGAATTTTGGAATCTCTAGAAAGGTGTTCAAGACCGACAGATCCAGAATGGGTCTCCATAAATTTTGCTTTCTTGGGACTAGAAAGAGCCTTGAATAAAACCCTTTTCCCATCTCTGAAAGAGGTACCAGTTCTATGGCATTCATAGCCAAAAGAGCCTCCACCTGGTTTAAGGCCTCCATCCATTGATTTTTTGGAAGGTCTGGCCATCCGCTTGGCCTTGGCAAAGTATGAAAATGGAATTTGTAACCTCTTGAAATCACATCCAAAACCCATTTGTCCTGGGTTATTTCAGTCCAATTTTGGTAAAAAAGAGAGAGTTTTCCTCCGAGAGGGGCTTCCCGGCAAGACGTTCCTGCAGCCCAACAGAGGGAGTCATTGAGTTTGTTTCCTTTGAGACTGTGGCCTGTTCTCTCCTCGCCTAGAGGTAGAAACAGTCCATTGCCTTGGTCTGTAAGCAGCTTGTGTTTGAGGCCTCCCTCTGGGGCGTCTATATCTACCCCTTTGAGGCCTGTCTGAAGAGGGAAAGGACCAGTTTTTTGATGGCCAATTCCTGCTAAATCTAGGAGGCTGTACTTGTAAGAAATCTTTAACTGTTTGCATGGATTTCGCCTTATCCTCCATCTTTTTAATCACCTCTTCAGCTTTAGATCCAAACAAAACATTATGCTGAACAGGAGCATCCAATAATTTAGCCTTTACTTGTTCAGGTAAATTTTGTTCCTTTAGCCATGCATGTAATGACTGTGCCAGAGGCCGCAGCCCTACAAGAACCTTCCAAGGCATCAAATCCACAGTGTAAAACATGCTTCCCAACTTGTTCAGTGGTATGCAATAAATCATGTAATTCCTTATCCTCTGCACAGGCAGAAATGGAAGTAAATTTCTGTTTCAAGACAGACAAGAGAAATTGCTGATATTTAATCATATGAAACTGACAGTTTAAAGCCCTAATGGACAAAGTAGCAGAAGTGTACACCTTTTTGCCCCATCTTTCCAAGACTCGAGAATCCTTTTCAGTAGGAATAGGATTTTTGGCAGTAGCGGCCTTAACACCCTTAGGACCCCGAGAAATGGTTTCAGGGTCAGCAGTAAGATTCTTGAATAAAAACTGATGGGAATCAGGAACCCTGTAGTACCTATCAGGCTTAACAGGAGCAGGAGGAAAAGAATCAGGGGTTAAATTAGCCTCCGAAAAGGCATCATCCACAATATCCAAAACAGGAGGAATAGCCAGGGGCCTATGTTGGGGAAGAAGAAGAAAATCCCTCAGTCTTTTCTTGGATTCTGAATACGCCTGTCCCTCCCAGTGAAAATGTTCCCTCATTTCATGCAGAGTTTCCCCAAAAGAAAAATCCTCAGGAGGAGAAGCTGAAGGAATGGATTCTTCCACATCAGAATCCTCATAAGGAGGAAAAGAATATTCCTGATCAGAAGAAGAAACTGAGGAAACATAAGCCTGATCAGAGGAATCATAATAAACATCCTGCCTTGGCCTTTTGTCTGGAGGGGGATGAGAACCCCTAATCATTGTAAGTAAATCCTCCGCCATCTTGAGTAACTGTTTCTGTGATTTGGGAGCCGGTTCAGAAGAGGCCTGTGAAGTCTTTGTTTTAGAAGGAGTCTTTGCCTTTGTCTTTGCCTTTACTTGAAGCTGAGTAGGCCTGAAAACCCCTTCGGAAGCCGGTACCTGCACAGCGGCTCCGGACCCATCCAAAGGAGTGTTGTCCGAAGGTCCTGCAACAGAGATATTTAAAGGCCTGGTTGGCTCCTCATGAGAGTCCGTTTCGGCCGTCGGTTCTGAAATGGTCGATGACAGGGGCTGCAAAAGTGCCTCACTGACGACGGGCCAAACCTGAAGCTGGCTCCACATGTGCGCTATCATCAGATTTGGACCTCGGAGGCCTGTCTTTATCCTTGCGACGCTTGTGAACTCTGGTAGATGGAAGCGTATCCAATGACATTTTGTAGTTAAATCGTCTACCGCACGGCAAGAAAGACTGGAGAAGTTGGCGTCCGCTGTCAGCTTTATACTCCTGGCGCTCTGACATCAGGGAGCAGAGTTGAACAGCCAACGCCGGACCCAGACTTTGGGATTCTGGCCGACCGAGGGCTGCCTGCCGGCAGGGGAGAACCCTACAGTCATGACTGCAACAGTGAAACACAATGAACATCAACTGATCTGTTGAAGAAGCATTTAACCCAGAAGTCCTACTATGATAAGACCAGCAATACGCTCAATCCATTATGAGGAGGAGAAGTGGTAAGGATGCAGACTTCAAAAGGTTACGATGGGATTGGCATCGTGAAGAATATTTGTCCAGAGCCGAGATTGTACATTATGGAATCACAAGTAGAGTTTAGGCAGAACTGGAAACATTTGATGTCAGTGTCTGAGCGTATGCCACAGCACACAGCCCATGAAAAAGAATATCACAGAGTGAGCTAACCAGTGTTCCAGTTCCACAGGAAGTTCCAGTGAATATTCCCATTCCTATGATGAATCCAGAAGCTCCAGTTACGAGTTGTTCACCAAAGACTGTCCCTGTTGCTAAACCTAGTCCAGATTGTTATGTTACCAGATCCAGTCACATCATCATACCATATTATAGATGCATGACAACTTGGACATAAACATTGTGTTTGTTTCTAATGTCTGCAGTAATGCATGTCTAACTGCAATGTTATTTTCAACTAAGGACACTCTCAATGTGTGTGCATGTACCTTTAAAAAAATATCAGAGGGCTTGCACAAGTGTATAAATACTGAGCATGTGTGAGCCTGACTTCCATTTTGTAGTACCCTGTTGAGATTTAAGCATGTATGCCTGTAAGGTATGTCTGTTACAGTTTTTTTATATTTTATGATGCTGCTATCCATCCTGATGTGTTTCTATGTAATAAAGCATGTAAATGAACTACCCTGCCTGTTCGGCATCTATGTTAGAGAGGGACAGCGACTATTACATATGTTTTGGTATTTGGTTTTAGTCCATGCTAATAACCAGCTGTTGGTTTGGGAAAGGCCCTCTTGGAGGAGTTTTGTGCCTTCTGGAGAGTTTATGACAGTAACAAGTTTACAGTCATTAGCAAACTTGATCAGCCACAAACCCTTAACATTAGCTTTGATTTCCAAGAAGAAAATGTCAAAAAGGAGAGGCCCAAAGACTGAACCCTGAGGTATACCACTAGTGACAGGTCTTTTACAGTCACCCACCCAAATCTCCTATGTTTTGTGAGCCAGTTTGCTATCCAATGAATTACATAGGGATTAATACCTAGCTGCAAGAGTTTATCAACAATATCAGAGTGTGGGATGCTGTCAAAAGCCTTTACAATGTCTAAACATGCAGTGTACACCAATTTTCCCTCATCCATTGCTTCAGTAACTTTTCTGAAGTCAACCAGGATAAGCAGGCAGAATCTACCCTTGACTAAACCAAACTAGTTTGGGTCAAGTGTTTGGAGGTTATCTATGTCCTTATTTATTAATTCCATAATGATTTCTCCATAGCTTTACAGATGAGGCTGGTCAGATTAATGGGTCTATAATTATTTGGGTCTGCTGACACCCCAACTTTGTGCAGGGGAATCATAGCTGCTGTCCTCCATTCATCTGGCACAACACTTATTTAGAAGCCAACACTGAATAGTCTCTTGTAGGGGGCAAGACATATCTGTTTCAGACTGGCCAGTAGGCAGCCTGGCATGCAATCTGGCCCCAAAGCAGCAATATTTTTGACCTTGGAAATTGCTCTGAGGACTTGTTTTTGGGAGATTTGTGTGTGGGGGTTAGATGTGTTTATTTGATCTAAGAATGAAGGGGGGAAATTAGAGCTAAACTAAATTTGTTCACCAATAGATTAGCTAGAGCCTCAAGGTCTGGATATGTGATGTCTCCTATTAGCTCTGTGCAGTGCTGGTAATCGTTTCCGAAGTTTAAATACCATTAAAGACCTTTTGGTTGTCTTTTACCTCGGTGTCTATTTTTACATCTTATCTAGGGTTGATCAGGAACGAGAGTTCCTTTTTAAGTTTAGCAAGAGCATTTTTGACATTTTTAAAGTTACATTTATTACTGCATGCAATGATTTCTTCCTTTTTTTTTTAAATTATAGATCCAGTTTATATTTGGGTTCCACCATTGGGGTCCATTTTTAAATTTGGCATTGCACGTACTTCACAGGAGCACGGATACATCTATGTAGTTATTTGCATGTGCATAGGCTTTGTTAGTGAAGGATTCCACACACACAGTCGGCTCATCAGGTTGGAGGGGCTGCTGAATTTAGATAGCTCACTCGATTTTAGATTAACCTTTGCATAATTTCTGGACACTGAAATATTTTGAAAATGATTCCTGCTTCAGTCTTTTGGGGAAATGTGACTGATTTTTGGTCCAATTTGACTTATAAGTTACAATAAGTGGAGTACAGTTCTGTCCAATATTATTGGGGAGCAAGTCCAGGCTTTTGTCTCCCCTAGTTGGGCAGCAGACCAAGTCCAAAAATCTCTGGGCACTGATGTTATGGGATGTATAATGTAGGGATAGTTGAAATCTTCTAGAAGAATGGCATTTGAACTAATGCATAAAGACTCCATACTAATCAGGTAAGAGATATGGCCCAAGGGGGAATAGAGGGGATCCTAGAGTTAAGGATGATAAGCAGTTTTGTTAATAAACTAGAGATGCAGTTTTAGGTCATTATCCTATATAAGAAGTTTAGATGTCAATTTTTTTCTTATGAATATAGACACTGTTGCCTGAATGTGTGGTAGGAGTTGAAACCCTGCACTGGAGGGGTACTTTCAAAGGTCATGAACCACATCTCTGTGATGATATATCAACTCACTCCATGGTTAGCAGTGCCTGCAGAGTAAAGATTTTGTGTCAACTAATAGCACCAAACAGCGATTAAAATTTGTTAATCTGGATTCAGTTAAGTTAAAGTGGAAGCTTTTCAAAGAAAGAACTACCAGATTCAGCTAGTGCATCCATACTGTTGAACACACAGAGTTTTAAGCTACTAAATGACAATTACTGCCCATCTCTCATGAATAAACTACTTGCCTGAAGACAAACATACAGCGAAATACAGAAAGAATATAGTTAGACCACCATACACATTATCATACACTGAAAAGGTCTTTATAAAAGTATCATCTACCTGTAACACTATCTTAGAAAATATTAGACAAACTGAAGATCTAAGCAACTTAAAGGAAAAAAAACTTGCTATACATGCTATGAGAAAAACAGTACATTAGAGCCTTACAGCTTAACTTGAGATACTGCTACACATGCCTTACACATTTACTGCATGCTACTTCATAGTAACTCATCATACCTTACATTAAGGTATTCAAAGCCGATACTGCCATTTTCTGTTAATATGTAGATATAGGCACACATTCATTTAGAACTGTCAGGTCTAACTCTTCTGCATTACTTTAACAGTAGTGGTAGCCTATATAATTATTGTTCAAGATAAATGTGTAGTTATTACATTTACACTGACAGTTTGTGTTTTTATTGTGAATGTACTAATAGTGGATTTGTCTGTACAGTTGATTTCTGTTCTATCATACCTGCACTGACACTTGACTTGTTTAATTTTCTGATGTACTGAAATTCAATAATGAGCTCTGAATAACCTAGAATTGTATGCATACTTCTGATTTGTTGATATATTGTAATAGGTGAATTACAATTTAATTTTTGTAAAGTGTTGAAGGTCTATGCACATCAGTTAAGGGATCCAGCCAATTGCCACTAGATTGGGCCATAATACCATGAACCAGACTTACACTCGCACAATGTTCCAGTCCCAAGCATTTACTGTTTAACTTGGTAAAGTTTTGCTTCTACTTTTATTATATTTTCTATACTAATCACAACTCTCTCCATAACTGCCAAACAACCCTGTTTGTGTGCTTGCAGTGATTATTATTTAAAGTATTCCACAGCTACTGAGATCAGTCTTTTGTTAGCTACTGATATTTTTAAGCTTATTCCTCACCTTACACTAACAGTTTTTCAGCCCTTCTCCCTGTGGGGGCTGGATCCGCTCTGTTCGCTATGGTCACTCTGCTCCCTTCCCTGCCTCCATCCCCACCCTATAACCTGTTTAATTATTTCCTAGTCATGACTTACCTCTTAACTAATCTGCCTGCCCCCCACCCATTCTAAATAGGGCCATATAGTGTTATCTCACTACATTCAACCACCATTATGTCCATCACTACTTTTTTTATGCTCTCACTTCTCTCACTTATGCTCTCTGTCCTTATAATAATCACAACCTTCCAGATACCCAACATACCTCCTACATCCACCTGTACAACCACCACACATAACCCACATTTACCCCCAAACATCCACCTTAGTTTATTCACAGTTAATACCTCTGTACTATCCAAAGTAAAAATTCTACCTCTCCACAGACACCCCCATTATCACACCACCAGCAGCAACTACACTATTTTCAAGAAAAAAAATAAGTATAGCTCTCATAATTTGGCAAAGCATTATATCCCAGTGTGGTGATGTACATTCAACCCAGGTCCAACCCTCCCCAGCCCTAGCAAACTTAGCAAATCTCCCTTGCTGTCAACCATAAATCTCCAAAGCCTTAGAAACAAGATACCTGAACTCCAGGCATGGATTTCACAAAACAACCTTGATATTATAGCAGCTACCGAAACCTGGTTGAAATTATATGTAAAAGACACTGAGTTTCTTCCCCCAGGCTACTCATGCTTGAGAGCTGATTGGCTGAATAAGAGAGGAGGAGTAGCAATACTCCTCCCTAGCAAATATATATTAATTTCCTACTCAAAACTAACACCCAACTTCTCCCCAGCCAAAGTACTAATCTCTATATTCAAATTTAACCATAAAAACATTTGCATAATTGCTCTGTATATTCCTCCAGGAAACATACCAATATTAGAAAACATACTTTCCAAGACTTCACAAAACATAGATAATGAAACCATCAACTTAGGTGATGTAAACATTAATTGGTTAGACATTGCCCACAACAATCCCTCAAAAAACATAAACATTTACAACTTCTCCCAACTAATTGAAAGACATCACCAGACCCCACAAAAATAACATTTTGGGGCTCCGCAATAGACTGGATATCAGTGTCCCACCTTAACAATATCATCACTGCAGGCATACTGCCTAATACCACCCAGCATGTATCCTATGCAAAACCACCCCAACCCCAGGGCAACACCAATACAAATCAACCAGAAATTTGACTTAAGTTCCAACCATCCATATTTAATGAAACCTTAGCTAAAGTAAATTGAGAACTCCTCAAATCTCTTCCACTTAATGAGGCTGTTGAGTTCTTTAACTCAACATTCCTAGACATCCTAAATAGGCAAGCACCCACCTGCCAAAAAGGAATAAAACAACCATTCAAGATGGCTCTCAAAATCCACCAAAGAAGTCATGTCCACAAGGGATAAAATCTGGAAATCGTGGAAGAAAAACCAAAGACACTACAACTCTAATACAATACAAAACTCTGTAACCAGGCAAAACGTAGAATAACCAATGATAACAAAGCCCACTGCCTCCACCTACAAAGCCAACATAAAAATAATCCCAAAACATTCTGGTCCTCCATCAACCATCTATTACACCCAGGCTCTCAAAGCAACCCATCCCCTGACCCACACAAAACCTCTACCGAACTTGCCACCCTCTTCAATTCCTACTTCATTGACACCATAGCTAACTTAACCACCACCTTTCCTATGGTTAACACCATCACCACCAAGACTGCTAATGACCAAACCATCCCAGAAAGCAATCCTACACACAACTCTAACCTAAAATTCTCCCCATACCCATTGCCACAATAAAAAAAACTTTTACTTAAGTTTAAACCCTGTACTGTAGCCCCTGATAATCTATCCCCACACTTCCTGCAGCTAGCTGCAAACTCTATAGCTTACCCCATCAGCATACTCAACAGATCGATTAAAGAGTCCCTTGTCCCAGACATCTGGAAAAAAAGCATTCATTCTCCCCTTACACAAAGGAGGCACCAACACAGACACCACAAACTTTCGACCCATAGCTATTCTCTCACCCCTCTCTAAAATACTGGAAAAATGCATCCATACCCAACTCCTCAACCACCTGCTTGAAAATCAAATTTTGTCACCCACTCAGCAAGGTTTCAGACCAGGGCACAGCACCACTACAGCCCTCCTCTCCTTCCTTGATACAGTTATCCAGGCAAGGGATTCTGGTAAAATAATAGCTTCTCTTTTCCTCACCTGTCCAAAGCTTTCTATAACATTTCCCACACTATCCTCCTCTCTAAACTATATACCCTCCACATTTCTCCATCTACCCTACAATGGTTCAACAGCTCTCTCTCCAATAGGCAGCAATCCACCAAATGGCAACAGTCTTACTCTCCCTTCCTCAGTACTTCCACAGGGGTACCCCAGTGCTCCATACTTGGTCCTGTCTTATTTGGCATCTTTATTAACAACTTTCATACCACTCTCCCACAATGCTCAGTAATCCAGTATGCTGATGACTCTACAATAATATGCACTACAAATTCCAGCTCTGAACTCCAGCAGATCACCCAAAACGCCCTCACCTCCTCTGAATCATGGATGCTTAACAATAATCTTGTCCTAAATAAAAAAAAAAAAAAAAAAAAAAAAAAAAAAAACTAAACTAGTAATTTTTATCCCTAAGAAAACCACTCCCCTAGATAAAAAAAAAACTCTTCAGTATACAAGCCCAAGACAATACCACTATAGAAGTTGTCCCCTACACTAAATTACTAGGCATTATTATAGATGAAAACCTAAACTTTGACCTACACATAAACAGTAACATCAAAAAAACACACACCAAAAGCTTGGTATGCTGTACAGGTACCAACACTTTCTTAGCCTCTCTACTAGACAATCCCTTGCAACTACATTTTTATTAACCTCTCTCCTTTACGGCGCCCCTCTCCTCACTAATATCCAAAATTCTACGAAATCCAAACTTGATGTGTGTTACAACAGAATTGCCAAATTTGCCACCAAGGCCAAATTCTCATGCCACCACTGTAACTCACTGAAACAATTAGGCTGGTTAGAGCTCCCCCACCATCTCTCTTTCACCCAGCTAATTACAGCACACAAAATAATCTACAGACCCACAGACTGTCCTGCTCTCTCAACTCTACTTGCCACATACCAACCTAGTAGGCAACTAAAGATCTGAAAATCATCTACTTCTAAAAGTAGAAAAGCCCACCTTACTAGCTGGTCAACTGCTCTACTCCATCGTCAACAAATTATAGAACTCACTTCCTCCTCCTATAAGAAACCTGGGCAGCAGCAGTACCACCTTCAAACAAACACTGAAAAATCATCTCAACTCTTCCTGGCTATGTTCCTGCTCTATAACCTAACCTCTCCCTTCTCCTTATATTACAACTAGATTCCTATGCTTTTTACTACTAGCGACTGATACTTTCTCCATATTTTTTTCTTTCTTTCAATACTTGATGATACTGGCACAATACTGATGATTAATTTATCGCCATTTCTACCACCCTGAATTCATCTGGGAACCAACTAAATTCCTGCTTTTATGTATATATTCTGTATATGTTCCTGTAATCAAAGCAACTAAATTCCTGACTTATGTATATATTCTGTATATTACTGTAACCACTATGTGTAACACTGTTTCTACTTCTGTACCAATTAAAGTTTAATTTTTTTTAAGCATCTATGTTCTTGTCTGAGCTTTTCTCCTCGGGCCTCCACCAAAAATGAGCTCTTTTAGGCCCAGTGCACTTTCCTGGTAAACAAATGCAATAAATAAATATACTTGTATTATGTATTCGACTTAAGTTCCAGTCATGGCTGAAAAGGGTCCATGAAACAGCTTTCTTACCTGGTTAACAAAAGTAAATAAACAATGCCACAGAATATGTAGACACAGAAGAGGCATATCCATTCCTGTGTACCTGCAGACCCAATGTACCTATGGGAAGCATATGCAACAGTGTATGTGGCCTGCCTACACAGTTTGTGCACTGGTGCTGTAAACATATTTAGGATGGTTACTAACTTGATGCATCTCTCTCTCTCTGAGAAGTGCTAGGATTAGCCACTCCTGAAATGTGTGCCCCCACTCTAGGTACGATATCTATGCCTGCATCAACTCCATGTAGGGACACTAGGAACTCCTCATCATTTAAGTTTGCAGTGAGATGTTACCCCCTCTCTAGTAACCAACCTGTCTGCCATTATGCTGCATAGCTTACTATAGACCCAAGGGATCATGTCTGTCATATGCTTCTCACATTCCTGTGTTATGCAATTCCACCTACCAACAGCACTGATGTCATAAACAAATCCCTACACCTGTGGTCTTATAAATGCTGATGTGCATCTTCTCTATCCAACTGACACCACCACGTGTCATGACTGAATGTAGCATGATATCTTTCTCAATTCAACTGAAGTTGTCCAAGCTGTGCCGCCTACCCATCAAGGATATGGTGACACCTGGGAAATGAGATTAACAGCTGTAGGCTGGGGACAACAGATTACTATTTACAATCAGTGGGTTGTCACAAGTGTACACATTTGGATAGTGAAACCAGCACAGTGAGTGCCACTGATATTCTATGCAATGAACAGCAGGTTACTCCAATAATACGTCAGACTGCTGATAGTACCAGACGTGAATATCTATAGATATATAGATATTCTTCAAAGTGTTGTACTGGTGGTGCTGCAGTTACTAATTTTTTTCTCTCATTTGGTTTGGCATTTAAAATGGTGGCACATCTGCTTAAGCTGCATGAATACAGCAATCAGCATGCTATTTGTACAAATGAGGCTACATTCCATGCATGTCTGTGAATCATCATACTTCACTGAAGCACAAGAGTGACTACATCCAACACATGCTATTGAACCTCTTGTGCTTCATGGCAGAGCTAAACTGTGGTACTCAATTCAAAATTCAAATTTCCATCATGAAACAGTTTGCAGTTTTGTTTTACATATTTGTGGTGATGGCTACCAGTGCTAATACCAGACTGTGTGCTACAGAGAGCAAAATCATGCTCCTCGAACACAGCCAGCTCAGGGAGTGGCTATGGGACCCTGTATGGGTCCATTGTGAATGTTGGATGCCTGGTTCAACCTGGATAAACTTTACAAGTTTATTGGCATCCCCACACAAGGTGAGCAATGCTGACACTAGTATGATAATCTGCAGCATTGCCACACTAAAAATAAGTACACACTATGCAAAAATGCCCTGAATGGTACATTATTTGGCAGTGGTACTGTTTTTTAAACTAGCTGCAAACTTTCTAGTCAGAGAAGTCTTCCTAATAAAAAACATTTTCTCTTAGAGGGTGCAGGGAACTGCATCTGTGCTGTGCCTGTTCATGTCATGTCACTATTGCACACTGTGGGATAGTACATGAATGTTCAGTTGAGGCTGTGGACATCATCAAGCTTCTAACTTATTTGTACAGTTGGGGCTGTGGCTTGCTTATGAGAGGGGATTTTGTGATCATGCACATGTACATATGGAAGTGTAACTTTGCAGTGTTATCTCACCTCACCTACATTTACATGGGAAGGTTGTTTTGTCCCTTCTGTCTTTCATCATTAGCAGATTGAGAATTCAACTATGTTGGCTACTGCAGGACAGAGCTAGTTTGCTTATTATCCATATACCAACTCCAAGATCGCACTACAATGGAAAAAAGTTAATTTCCTGACCTCAGTCCTCACTGTATCACAATCACCATACACTGATGTTAAGAAATTAACTTTTTTCCCACTGTAGTGCGATCTTGGGATTCAATATATTTAATTTACAGGGTGGGTGGGTTGCAGAGCCCCCCACACACACACAGGGGGTGCAGGGGGGCTTGCCCCTGCAGAAACATAGTAGAAAGTGTGTTTGTTGGTTAGGTGGTGGTGTAAGTGGAGGGGATCTTATTTACTTGTGCAATGTAGTTTTCAATGTTATGAGTTTTAAATGTTTTGAATTTTCAATGTTAATAGTCTGAATGTTATGAAATTTCAATGTTATAAAGTATATATATATATATATATATATATATATATATATATAAACTGGTCACCTGCACAAGGTAGCTATAACTGCTGGGGGATTCTGTGGAGAAAAACACTAGCTGCTATTATTTGCTTATTATTCTGGCTTTCTGATTTGTGTGTGTGTAGCAAACAAGAAATATAATATATAGACATCAAACACAGTGGCTATAACTGCTGGGAAGGGGTTGGTAGGAGTAGGATGAAAGTAACTTACCCTTGTTTGCTCAGGTTAGACAGTTACTATCTGGCTTTGCAGGACTAGTATACATTTATGAGAATTAAGACAGACTACTTAACTGGACATATGATATGCATACAGTAGGTACAATTGCTGGAGGTGTCTACAGGTAAAAAAAAAACATTTGCTTGCCATTTATTCAAGTATTGCAGGACTAATGCATTTTTGGTGAAACAAAGTACAATATTTTAATGTGTGGTAACTGGAACAAAGGTGAAATGCAATATATGGCCACCTTCTTATCACAATCTGATGTCTGAATTGTACATAGAAGTAGCTTTAAGTGCTTGATGGGGGTTGTCTGGATGAAAGTAACCAACTCTCGTCACTTGCTCAGAATAAACATTCTCTCAAAATAAATGTGACAAAACGCATCACAGAATAAACAGAGCTTCTGGTGGGCTAGTGGTCCCCCCATACACAGGTTGTATAAGTTGATTCTGACGTGGACTTAACAGTGGTCTATGGCCTGAAGCCCAAACCAGCCCCTGCTCAAAGGTTTACACAAAAGATCACTAACTTTGGTGGGGAGTTGTGGATATTTCTTTCACTTCTCTCTCTCAAACCTCAGAGGTAACTATGTTGTGTTTGACTGGAGACAGCTTGGTTATTAAGTCAACCTTCCACACAAACTTCAGAGTGGTACACACAAGGGATTACTAAGCTTATATAACAGTGCACTGTCTAAAAGTAATCTGGACTCTTGGAAGGTTGGAAACCATTTCGTCTTAGGGATACCATCTCTCAAATTTTTTCCTGGACTATCCAGAAATCAAGCTGATTGCCCAAGCAGTCTGGAAAACACCATCAAACTCCAGTATTCTGTTTCAAAAAAAGAAACAGACTATCACAGTTTGTTAAATCAGCAGATTTATTACATTTTTTTTTTTTTTTTTACAGAAATGCACAAATCAGCAGAAAACATGCATCGGGAATGGAAAAAGGGGCATTTCCCATCAGCTGATGTCAGAATGACATCAGAAATGGGTGGAGCATGGACAGTAGAGGGCAAGGTTACAGGTGATGCAAGGGGCATGGCCTTTCTCCAGTTTTAACCACAATGAAAGGTGGCAACCAAATTTCCTACACATTTTGCATTCAATGAAGTACATTTAAAATACTGCACTTAAAATGGATATAAATGGTAAGATGTTTCTCATCCACTGTTATTCTGTTGTACTTTCAACTTGGAGGCTTTTGAGCTGCCTTACCCGTACTGCACATCTGGGTTTGAAAGCCACTCCCAGTCTCATTTTCTGGGTACCTGGCCCAGAAAGCTTCTCCCAGTCTTATCCCCTCTGCTCATCTTACCACTGACAGATGAAACTGGAGAGGTCCTCCCCTTAGACTGTTAGTGTGCTTTGAAATTGCCTTAAAGTGTGTGCTCCTCATTGGTGGTTGCCTGCCTTTGAATCAGCTTGCAATTACTGGTAGCTAGTTGTTTGGTATACTTCCCATACATTTTCACTTTTGGCTAAGTGAAATGATTTATTTATTTTTTTTTACATCAAGAAGATTTGAACTGCAATTCTAGTGGCCATACAAAGGTAGCCTGGTCTATCCAAGTTGGAAGCATGCAGGAGTGCTTAAAGTGAGATTGTTTCATTGGTCAGAGGGGTTTTTAGTGAGTTTAGTCACTTTTCTTTGGGTCTATAAATTCTGCGTTTGTGGAGACAAGGGCTTAGCAGAATTTAAAAGCATGGTGTCCTTCTTGAGTGTTTAACTTGCATCTGGCACCATCCAGGCTAAGACAAGTACTTTTGATTGAAATATTACATTTCTAAGCTTTGAAGACTACTGTTGTATTTTAAAATTATTTTACTGCATTTCATCACTGTAAAAAGTGCATTTGCTTTTTCCATGGTCAAGCTGCTGCTCTGCTTTGAACTGTTTTCCTCATAACTGGCCGTCTGCCATAGAAACGCTACTTGTAGCTAGATTTGATTTGTTTCTGGTACTTTTTTCACTTTTGGCTAATTAAATTATGTTTTTACATTAAGACTGCGACTGCAATTGTACTAGCAGTTGAGTCAGGAAGAGTCGGATCATTTCACTGGCTAGAGGGCTTTTTAGTTAATTTAGTTACTCTGAGTCTATAAATGCCACCTCTCCTTGTTCAGTGGCATTTAGCAGTACCTTGTCCAAACACAGGCACTTAGAAACAAAATTTTCCCAATAAAATTTCCCCTATAACTTTACCCAGTACTCAGTTGTGCAAACTGTCTGCATGTTGAGGAGCACTGCTACAAAACTTCAGTCATATATTGCTTAGTTGTAGTTTCTACTGTCACAGCACCCGTTAGCCTGCTGAGCCGCTCCATTCAGAGTTCACATAAAAAGACCCGAGACCTTGGATAGGCACATTATTAATTTCAACAGCAGCTTGGTAGATACTGACACCCTGAGACACTCAAACTGTCTCATGTTCACAGACAACTAATCCTTAGAGAAATTGATACGCCACGTGATAAGTAATTACACAATGTCGCTGGAGGCAAGACTCTCCAATAAAAAACACTCAAAATAACAATCAGTAATGCAAACATTACTCCCAATGCATACAACAGTAACCCAACAATAGACCACCCTATGTTGAGGCACTTAAAAGCAACCTTCCTAAACACCAAAGACAAAATTATTTTTTGTTTCTTTTGCAATGCTGCAGGAGACTATTTCCAATAAACATTTTTATTAAATTATCAAGTATGACATATTACATTATATAAAGGAACAAACATTGACACCAATTTAGTTGCAATTATACATCACAGACACCACTGAAACTGTAGTTGCAAACATTACACATCTCTAATAATCTATCCAATCATGGTCAAGCATTATATGGCTCATTCAAATCCTGCCTCTTAAACAGTGTTCTTTCTCTGCATATATTGTTCACACAATTCCCATTTTTCCCATCTAGTTTGCTCCGTCCCTTTTCTAAACTTCCCAATTCCAGTCATTTTATTTCCGTTACTACATTCACTGCTTCTCGTAAAGTTGGTCTAGACTTTGATTTCCATTTTCTAGTAATTGCTTTTTTTGGCAGCCACCATAATTAGACTCAGGAAGGCTTTACTATATATAGGCAATTCGGATTCTGAAGCATACCTTTAAAAAATATATATATTTCCTCAGTCAATCCAATCTGCTCATCCAGTATCTCTGACAGAGCGGGTCTGCAGGGAAAACCTAAAGTTCACAAGCTCACTACACTCCCAAAAAAATATGTTCCCAGCCACCTCTTTCTTGCCTGTCACACCTCCAATATTTGCTACACACTAGAGGAAAACGTCTTTGGAGTTATACCCCAAGTAAACACTTTCAGGTAAAGATCCTAAATCTTCTAAACTTTGTTGCGTATTTGGGAGAGATATATATATATATATATATATATATATATATATATTCCCCCCACAACTGTCTCTCTTTGAATTGCTTATCCAGTCTCTTCCCAATCCTAAGATCCTCTGATATTCTTATAATTATCATGTATTTTATATGCTCTAATTATTCCTTATTAACAGCAGCTTCTATTCTACATTCTATTAAAAACTCTACCAGTGCTGGTCTTTCATTCAGGACCCCCCTATTTATTTCTCTTTGCCTATACCCTGATATCAATCCTTGATAGGGAGGGCAATCTTAAGCTTGCAGTCCAAATACATTCTTGGCCTCTTCCCATTCTATTACTATTCCCTTTCTAGTTATTTGCTCCCAACACCTTGGTTCCTTACCAGTTTTCTCCAATAAATTCCAGCCCCCCAACTTGCCTATTATCTAAATCCCTAACCACATTCATTCCCATCATCAGAATGGGTATTCATTCATTTGTTCATACGGAGGTTGTACAATTTGCCAATGTGTAAAAGTACAACCTCCAGATCTCCAAAATTAAGAAATAAAGGTGCAACTTTCAAATGAGCGAATGCACATTGGCATTCACTCATTTGAGGTTGGCATTTTGGTTGCAGCTCGCACTATAGCGGGGAGTAGGGAAATTAATCCGTTCCCTCAGTGTAGTGTGATCTCGGAGTTTGTATATTAAAGTAGGGGGTGGGGGCACAGCCTCCCACATGGGGGGATGCAGGGGGGGGGCTTGCCCACTGCATAACACTGTATGTCACTTTTTTTATGTCAAAAATGGTTGAATCTTGTTATTGAGATTATCATTTTTTAAATCTTGGTATGTTCGGAGTGTTGTGATTCGACATTTAAAGTTGCACAACTGTACGACTGCTGAAATGTGTTTCGGACAAATGAGTGTATACCTCAGAATGTCTTTTCTCCATTCTCGTGCTGGTTTAGTTCTTAGAAAAACCCAGAGCTGTTGGACATGCTACACCTAAAGAAATCCCAATCCCTCTGAGCTACACGCTCTAGGGACCTAAACCTTGTCACCACAATAAACAGGACATGCTGGAGGATAGATTCCTGTCCCAGAGACTTCCCATACTCTAGAATAGGCTACTCATCTATGTCAAGCAAAGCTCTTCATTAGCACTCCAAGAAAAATCTTGAGGAGTGGATGGGAAATAGGAAATACACCCTAGGGATCACTTCTGTGTCTCTGCTCGATGGTGGCGCAGGAAAATAACTTTCTTGGGTGACGTAAGCCAAGGAACCTTGTTGGCTACGCTTACGTAGGCCCTTGGGCCCAATAGCCTAGTACCTACCTATGAACCTATAAAACTCCCTGCTATTTTATGAATATAATGCTCTATATGACTTTTGCTCTCCTTAAGAGACTGCATCCAAAATCCCATTCTCTCATTACTTGAGCTTCCCCCCTATATAATAATCATTCCTTTCCACTTTGAATGATACTTTTCTACTTGTGCTATGTACAAGAGCTTAACTGTGTTGCTCTAAAATACCTCCTTGAATTGGGTAATCCTAGTCTACCTTACTCTATTGGAAGAATCAGCTTATCCCCACTTGACCCTTGCCATCTTCCCTCTCCATATAAAATCCTTCAACTCTTTTTTTTTTTTTAATTGCTATCCATAACTTCGCCTCTGGTTGATAAAAATATGCCAGACCTGTGTATAAGACTAAAGGGGTTAAAGGGACTAAAAACATTTTAATTGCTTGTATCTTAGTATCCATATCCATATAATAAAGCTTCTAGTTTCTCAATTTTTGTATTATCTTCTGTTTAGTCTCTTCCCACATATCCTTGGCTGCCTGGTTGTTTTGTTTGTTGTGCTTCCCGTGTTTCTGGTAGCCATCTTTTACCGATAGTGTCTTGTCTTCTCTGTTATTGAGAGTAACAGGGTTGCCTGACCTTCTCTTGCACGAGTGATTAGTTGAAAGAGCAGGGGTAAGCAGGACTGGGTAGTAATTTGGGCTTCTAGATTCTTCCATCTTTCTGGTGTTTAAACCCTGTCTGCAGGGGGCTGTGCTTGTTTTTGCCAGGCTGTGGAGTGGTGAATCATCACTGGGACAAAGCAGAATTCCCTAAGACTCCAAGAGCAGAATAAGTTATTTCTTACATTTATTTCATTGAATTGCACTTCTTAACACTTATAATTGTGCTATAAAGCTTATCTGCAACATTGTGCACAACTATAAAGCTTTTTTTACTGTTTCACTGCATTTGTGTACTGTTTTAACTGTATTTTTCACTTTTAGCATATTACTGTAATTGCATTTTTACTGAATTACTCATCTGTAAACTGCCTTTTCATACCGAGAATTGTACTTTCTGTTTGTGAGTGCTCTATCTGTGCCTGCTGTTAGCCAAACAACTATTGCATTGTAGTCCCACACTGAGTCACTGGTTTATTACTGTTCTTCTCTATCGTCCAAATCCGGTCTCTGATTCATTTCTAACATACTCTCAATGCTTCTATAGTCAATTATTGTGCTCCCTTCCTTCTCATTTTCTGCTGAAATATTCAAAGATTTCACAGGTACGGTCTTCTCCATTGTCCTCCTTACCAGAAGAACAAGAAGCAGAATCTCCCAGTTTCCCAGCTCACTTTTTGTTGCACAAACTTTTGTATTTTCTCCTTAGCATGCACTCCATCAAAAATTGTTGTTCCTGCAGGGAAGAATACCTTAAAGACAGCTGGATACAGCAGTTTGAATCTCACAACTGCATCTCAACAGTCCCTGAAGAGTGGAATGAATGCACACTTCTGCCTGGTTTACAATGGAGCAGTTATTCTCCAAACACTTTGCTGTCTTCCACTTTTAGTATTTTGCCCTTCTGCCAGTTTTGTCAGAATCAATTCCTTCTGCTGGTAGGATTGCATCTTTACTATTAAAGGTCTAGGTTGCTTTCTTATAGCTAAGTTTGGAGCATACACACAATGTGCCCTTTCAACTAAACTCCTGTTGTGGAATACCAGTCCAGTTGCTTATTTGTGCTGTCATAAAATGACTGCAGTCTGTCCCTCCAGCTTCTGTGGTATAGCTGAATATCTTGGGTTTTCTCTAAGTGCTCCACCTCTAATTCTATTATTTTTTTAAACATCTGCTCCTGAGCAGTCTCACATTCAGCCAGCCTTTTCATTTCGACCTCTGATTTCTTCAACTTTATCATCTCATCTGAATATCTGTTTAAAGCTTCTTCCATTTTTCCAGCCTTTTGTTGAGTTGATATACTACAGTGTTTTGTTTAGTTTAACAAAGACTGTATACAGTTGTCTTGCATCTTCCTGTAGGTTACTGGAAGTCATGTCTGAAGGTTGCATTGCTTTTTGCTGAACAGCTGCAGAACTTTCCCCAGTCAGTGTTTCTTTACTTTTTGTAGCCAATTTTTTTCCAGGTCTTCTTTACTCCTGGCATCCAGGCAGTGCACTTACTAGCCAGTTACGGATATTTACCCATAAACACAAGTCTACTGACCTTCTCTGCTGAGTTTCTATTTTCACACTGGAAGACCTAGAAAAAAGCTGTTACTCAGTGTGCAGCCATCTTGGAAGTCACCAAAGACAGAACTGTTGTGTAAAATCTTACCATAAACAGATGTCATTCTCTTTTAAGTTGCAGTATTCTGCAGGTACGTGAGACGTTGCACATATGTTCTGACAATCTGAGCCATAAAAGGTCATCTGCATGTACAATCCTCAGACATGCCTCAGGAGGAACACCAGAATTAAAGACCAATATAAAACCATCCAAGGAAGGAACAAAATGTGGGGTGTGTGGGAGAGACAGAATACTGCAACATAGAACAGAAGGACATCTATATTTATGGTAAGATTTCACACAACAATTCTATGTCCTTCTATATGACGTTGCAGTATTCTTCACATGTGGGAGAATACCAAAGATTAATAGGCACCCTGGGAGGAGGAAAGAGCAGAGGAACTTCACACTGAAGAAGTTAATGCAGAACGGCCCCAGCAAACCCTGCTCTTGATCTAGAAACAGTGTCTGGCTTGTAATGTTTGGTAAAGGTATGCACAGAAGACCATGTAGCAATGTCCAGAATTGAATTAGTATCCAGACATTTAAAGAATGCCCATGAGGAAGCCACAGATTTAGCAGAATGAGACCTATGGGCGCAGCAACAGACTTGCCATGGAAATTATAACACAATAGCCTTAGAAATCCAAGAAGAAATTATTTAGAGACAGGCAACCCCAGAGCCCTGGGATGGAAAGAAACAAAAAGCTGATCAGATTTCCTAACAGTCTAAGTCTTACCCAAGTAGAATCCGAGTTGTCTATGAACAAACAAGATATGCAAGATCCTCCCACTAAAGGACTGAGGAGAAGGGAAAAAGGTGGACAATTGAATAGACTGATTTATGCCTAAGATAGTGAATGAGCTGTGTCTTAAAGAAGGATTGGTATGCAGAGAAACCCTATCCTTGTGGAAAACCAAGAAAGGTGGGGAAGCCAAAGCCTGAATCTCCAAAACCCTCCTGGCAGATGTCAAGGCTAACAGAAGCACAGTTTTCCAAATACAAAACATTAAAGAAGCGGAGACTGCAGACTCAAAAGGAGACACAATAAGCTTCTCTAAGACAGTTTAAAATCCGAAGGAGGTGGAACTGTTTTCCTGGTAGGTTTAATATATAGGATGCCTTTAAGGGAAAGCTTTACCTCCAATCTGGACACTAAAGGTGGAGATAATGGCAGACATACAGAAATAGCAGACAAGTGAACTTTCACAGATGACTATGACAAGACACGGTTAAGTAATTCACAAAAGAAAGAAAGAACTATTGGAATATCCACTGTGAATGGATCCAGCTTTTTTGAAAGACACCAGATAGAAAATATCTTCCATTTGAATATGGAACATTTTCTAGTATTGGGTTTCCAGGCCTTCTGCAAAACATTCAGACCAAGGAGTGATGATGCCATCCGGACTGGTGACAAAGTAGCTCTGGGCAACTGCAACCATACATCCTGTACAGGGAGCATACATGTGATTTACAGTGTATACAAGCTCTAAAAGGCTTTGGTATACTGGCCAGACATTGAGCTATCCTTGGCAGGAGATCCCTACTATTAATATTGCAACAGTGATGCAGAAGGACAGCTAGCACAAAAAAAAAGTTATGTACCCACCATAACGTTCCATGTTGGTAGTCCATCTCGCCCCTCATTTTTACATATGGGTTCGGCTACGACTGGGCCGATTTACAAGCTTGAAGACTTCTGGTTAGCTCATGGCTAAGCAGGTATCCCATAGTGCACCAGTACAAACCCCAGATATTGTTTGCTGCTCACTAGACGAAAAAACCCATAACAGACAAACCTATACTAAAGGGTCTCCATCCAAAGATAACCAAATTATTATTGTTATCTCCAGATCTTCCAGGATGGGGGCAGGAGGGCGGGTTGGTAAAAATGAAGGGTGAGATGGACTACCAACATGGAACGTTATGGTGAGTACATAACTTCTTTATGTTGTGTAGTCCAATCTCACCTTCATTTTTACATAATGGGACAGCATCCCTCACGCCTTATTCTTGGGTGTCTCACTGGAAAATGCTCCTAAGCACCGTGGAGCCAAAGGATGCTCTACCCCTGGAAGCTAAATCCAATTTGTAATGTGTAATAAAAGTGTGAGGGTTAGCCCACGTAGCTGCTGGACAAATATTATCAAGTGGGAACCTGGCTTGAAAGGCTGCAGAGGTAGACTGCGACCTGGTAGAATAAGCCTTGATTCTGCAGAGAAAAGGTCTGCCTTCCAAAAAAGACTATGCAACTGGAAATCCAGTTAGATAGTGTCACTTTAGAAACTGGTAAGCCCAATCTGGAGTCAGAAAAGAAAATGAATAGTTGATCTGATTTCCTAAATTTCTTAGTCCGCTGTAAATAAAAACGTAGTTGTCTATGAATGTCCAGCTGATGAAACCGGTATTCAGCTGCATTACAGTGATTCGGGAAGAAAACTGGGAGTTCTATGGATTGATTTAAGGTAGCAGGGGAACAAACTTTGGGGACAAAGGAGGGATTAGTACGCAGTGACACCCTGTCCTTGTGAAAGATCAAATAAAGTGGCTTAACAGACCAGGCTTGTAGCTCAGATACCCATCTAGCTGATGTAATAGCTACCAAAAACAAAGTCTTCCAAGACAAAAGTTTCAATAAAGATAAGTGTGAAGGTTCAAACGGGGGAGAAGTCAGTTTGGACAACACAAAATTTAAATCCCAAGAAGCCACAGGTTTTTGCAGTGGTGGTCTCAAGAGTGATTCCTTTCAAAAAGATCTTGCATAGCTTATGAGACATTAAAATATCATCTGGAAACCCTAAGTGAAAATGAGAAATCGCCACCAATTTGACTCCGATAGTGGCGGCGGCAGCTCCTTGTTGAAAAAGCTCAGAGAGAAATTCCAAAATAACAGGGATAGAAGCAGTGTAGGGATCTACATTCATTTTCTGTGCCCAAATAGAAAATCTTTTCCATTTACTGCCATACAGCCTCCTAGCTGAAGGTTTATGGGAGGACATAAGAATATGTGATACTGAGGATGATGCATCATGAAGCCTGACTAGGGATGGAACTGGAGCAGCCACGCTGTCAACCTGAGGGTGTGGATTGAGGGATGTAGCGAACCTGACACATTTGTCAACAGATCTGGAGCTGGGTCCAGGATCCAAGGACCATCCAGAAGAGGCTCGAGAAAAGGGAACCAGACCTGACGAGGCCAGTAAGGAGCAATGAGGATCAACTTGCTTCCCAGCCGATTGGCTTTCTGAATCACTTTGGAAATGAGAGGAAATGGAGTAAAAGCATAGAGAAGTCCCATGGGCCAATCGTGAGCCAGAGTGTCTCTGGGTGTCTCCCCCGGAGGGGGAATGAGGGAAAAATAGCTGCTGCATTTGGTACTGACTGGGCTGGCAAACAGGTCGCAGCAAGGCTGTCCCCATTTGCAGAAAATCTGTTCCACTGTTTCCTGTTTCAGAGACCACTCGTGAGGCAGTAGTATCGCCCGGCTGAGCTCGTCGGTTATCACGTTGGTCATCCCTGGAATGTGCATTGCAACCAGAAAGCACTGGGAAGAAATCGCCCACTCCCAAACTCGCATGGCCTCTCGACAGAGTGGGTAAGATCTGGTACCGCCCTGTTTGTTGATATACCAAACTACCGACATGCTGTTTGACTGTATCACAATAGTCCTGAGAGGAAAAAGGTCTTGAAGTGCTTGCAACACCAGGAGCACCACCCTCATCTCCAGAACATTGATATGCAGGTGAGCCTCATGTTCTTGCCATGTGCCTTGGACATTCCTGCCAAGATAATGCCCCCCACCCAATCTGGGAGGCATCTGTGGCAACGGGTTGGGCATGAACAAAGGGGGTGCCCCGTGATCAACTGGTTTGGAGCGATCCACCAAAGAAGGTCTTTCTTGCATGATTACATCAGCAAGATAGGATGACTCAGTGGGAGATATTGGAAGGACCATTGGGAAGACAGAAGCCACTGGAGAATTCTCATGTGCAATCTGGCTAATGGTACTAATAGAATGGTGGAAGCCATAGTCCCGAGAAGCTGAAGAACCCACTTCGCTTTGACCTTCCGCAACTGAAGACGTTGAATTTGAAAGATTAAGTTTTGTGCCCTGTTGGCGGGGAGACGAGCGGTCATGTTCACTGTGTCTACCTCTGCGCCTATAAAAATCACAGATTGAGAAGGCAATAATGCAGATTTTTCCCAATTTATGGAGATCCCTAACTGAGCACAAAGTTGAATAGTGGCATCTCTGTTTTGGTGGGGGCGGTCAGGAGCCAGTCGTCCAAATATGGAAACGCCTGGAATCCTTGATGTCTCAGTTGAGCTGTCACTACTGCCATGCATTTGGTGAACACCCTGGGGGCTGTGGTGAGACCAAAGGGCAGAGCACGAAACTGATGACTGGCTCCCAGCCAGAAGCATAGATGGCTCCTGGACACCTTGTCCATTTTTATATGGTAGTAGGAGTCTTGGAGATCTAGAGAGCACATCCAATAGTCTTTCCCTAACAACGGGAGTATCGACTGCAGAGTTACCATCCGAAACTTGTCCTTCACGGATTCGTTTAACCTGCTGAGGCCCAATATTGGCCTCCAATCTCCAGTTCGTTTTGGTACTAAAAAGAACCTGGAGTAAGTTCTGGATCCGATCTGGCCTGCTGGGATGGACTGGATGACTCTTTTTAAAAACAACTTGCTGATCTCCACAGTTGCCTGATCCCTGTGATTGGGTGGTACATCTGGGATGTTCTTGGGAACAAATGGTGGAAGGGAAAAGGGTATGATATAGCCTCTGGTAACAACTCTTTGCACTCACTTGTTTTGAGTGATATTTAGAGAGGCTTCTGGATACAAAGAAATGCGACCCCCAACCGGCCCCAGAGAAATGCAGTCGGGCCTCACATCAGGAGCGCTGATAAGGCAGTCCCCTAAAGGAATCGCAGCTTGGCTGGTATTGCGGGCCGCCCCTGCCTCTAGGGTGACGTCTCCCATTTCCTCCTCTGCCTCTGAAGGAGGATTCACCCTGTGTGTCTGGAAAGACCCTCTATTTTACCGCCCCTTTGACTTCTGGCATATGGTCCGCAGGGAACAGTAAAACGTACTCACGGCAGAAAGTGTCTTTCCTTCTTGCTCACACCGGGTAAGTGTCTCCTTCACCTTGGAACCAAACAATGAGGAACCATCAAATGGGGCATTGGTGAAAGACTTGAACGGTTGTGCAAAATTACACAAGCGCATCCAGGAGTGACACCTCAAGGCAACTCCTGAACCCGCTGCTCTACTTGCTCCATCAGCTGCATGGAGGAGTTAACTATAGAATTTAAGGTGGACAACTGAGCAGAGATCTTGTCAGGGACTCCCTCAGTACACACACCTTGTATAGAATCCAACTCCTTGAAGAGATCCCACTGTAATCTCGTGAAGTGAGTGAGATAGTTCAATGATCGAAGGGTAAATGCCGCTGAACTAAAGATACGCTTCCCAAATCTGTCCATCTGTTGAGAATCCTTATTTGGCAGATGAACAGAGGAAGAAGTCTCCACCAGCTCCTTCTTTGTGGCCGCCGCCACCAGCATGGCATCTATGGGAACACCCTTAGACAAAAACTCTTTACCAGGTGGGGCAGATAGAAACTTATTGGGTCTCCTGCAGACTGGCTCCGCGGCATCAGGAGTATCCCACACCTTTCGGCTAACTAGATCCATTAGTTCGTCAAAAGGTGGAGACACCCAAGAGGCAGAATGTTGAGACTCGAAAGCCTTCAGGTACACCAACTCCTCATCAGAAGGGTTGACAGTGGGCCAGTCGTCCAAGATGTCCATGAAGGAGACATCAGAGGATGACTTGCAGGACCCTTCCAACTCCTCGAGGTCAGTGTCCGATATCAAGGACTCATCCTGGGAGTCAACATGCTTCCTCTTACATAGCCTCTTTCAGGGAAGCTCCTCGAAAGGGCATTCTGGGGAGGTCTCAGAAGAGTGGGGGCCACCAGCCGATGGCTCCTGAGGCTGAGGGTCTCTGCTGTCTCAGGAGAGAGTAGGGGCTGAGACCAAAGTGGGTGCTCTCGGGGGAAGAGTGCTGGTACCACTGGTAGGGGCTGGAGAATGAGACAGCATGCTCATCTTCTCAAACGTCAACCTCTCCGGCTCCGAAGACCTCCCTCACTCCGAAGAGACAAAGGTCGACACCGGAGCCAGAGCTGTCGGCTCAGAGATAGATGCAGGGTCCGAGCTTACCCTGGCCGATGCACCGAGAGGAACGCTCGGAACCGAAGAGAGTCTCCGGAGAGAGTAGGGGCTGAGACCGAAGTGGGTGCTCTCGGGGGAAGAGTGCTGGTACCACTGGTAGGGGCTGGAGAATGAGACAGCACGCTCCTCATCATCTCAAATGCCGACCTGTCCGGCTCTGAAGACCTCCCCCGCTCCGAATAGACAAATGTTGATGTCGGAGCCAGAGCCATCGGCTCTGAGATAGATGCAGGGTCTGAGCTCACCCTGGCAGACACACTGAGAGGAAGGCTCGGAACTAAAGATAGATTCCAACCCTCCCTGTCGGCACCATCAGGAGAGCTTCGGCCCCTGGACAAGATGGATGGCACTGAGCATGTCGGAGCCAAACTAGAGTCCAAAGCAGCGACAAAGGGAGCTGGAACCAATAGTACCTCCGGTGGCACCAAGCACTCCACCTCCGAAGGGCCAACATGGCTCAGAGGAGGAATAGCAGACCAGGGCAAAGCTGGATCGAGTGGCTCCGGAGGCGACTGGGTCAAAGCCAACAATAATATTACTAAGGCAGACGACTTCAGGAGTTTCAACACTACCCTCTCCACATCTTCTTCTGAAAGGCTCCTGGAAGACATAGTAGGGGATCTTGATCTAGGGGGCGCTGGAGACTTTAGTAACACGGAAACCGGTAGCGAATCCACAGACCGGCTCCGAGAAGCAGATTCAATTGCTGATTCAATCAGTTCTGAGATTGGCGCCGAAACACTTGGAACCAACTCTGACACCACAATAGTGCTCTCCTTCAGCTCTGAAGGCAGTGGAGTCGAGGAGGCAGAGTTTGACCGTTTAGAAGGCAGTTCCGAGACACTAGCCGGTGCTGGAGAAGGCTTTTTTGACGACTTAGATTTGCCAGACTTGGAGGAAGCTGAAGAACTGGATAGAACGTCCTCAAAAGATGGTTTCAGTAGACCCTTGAGTATAAGCTTGTTCTCTCTCCTGTAACACCCTAGGAGAGAAAGCATGGCAGAACAAGCATGATTCCTGCAGGTGGATCGCCCCTAAACAGTAGACCAGCAGAAAAATGTGTCAGATAAGGAAGAAAAACACTACGAATGATACATATGTATCAAACTATAGATTACTTTATTATGCAGATGGGTTTCGGCAAAACAATGCCTTATTCAGTGTAGAAAACAATTAAAAGTGCAACAGTAAACCACATGAATATTTACAGACCACCCCCACCAATGAGATCCAAAGTGTATTCCCACAAGTGCTGATACATACAGGAAAATCAAAAGAAAAACACAAGACATGTATAAAATACAAAAATGAATATAAAATGACCATTTGGGGGCAAGACTGCCAAATTACCCTCCTGTCTAGCCAAATACAAAAATGTTCAGGCACAACAGACAGATATAACATAATGATACCAAAAGCAGTCACTTATGTAGAACAAAACCAGAAAAAGAGAGAGAAATAACTGTTCGAAGTAAAAAAATAACTGTTCAAAGTAAATATCAACCCAGGAGAAAAACATATATATATGCACTACAAATTTATAAAAATATCCTCCAGAACAATGATTTCCCCAGGAATAACATGTATACACTATTAATGGACAAACAATAAATGAAACTGAATCAATCAAGACATTGCCCAAATACTATGCCAAAAAATAAATAGGCAACAGAAAAATGATCCATTCGTAATAAATTGTGGTTATAAATGGTCATTAAGACCTGATGAAAATAACGCACCAAATGTGATGATCCAGTATTACATGTATACACTATTAATGGGCAAAAATAAATAAAACCGAATCAATCAAGACATTGACCAAATACTATGCCAAAAAATAAATTGGCAACAAAAAAATGTTCCATTCATAATAAATTGTGGTTATAGATGGTCATTAAGACCTGGTGAAAATAACACACCCAAATGTGATGATCCAGTATTTTTCCTTGTGATTGAGTATATTGTGCCATCCCTGAGGATTGCTACGATCACCAATGACCCTGTCTATAACCATGAAGGTAAATTGTGCATCGGGGTGTTTCAATATATGGCGATACAATGCATTGGTTTCCTTCTGGGTTTTAATATCCAATCTGTGTTCATTAATTCATGTTCTGAGTGGTGTAAAAGTTTGGCCTACATAAAAGGCTTGACACTGACAGGTTGCCAAATAGACCACCCAGCTACTACTGCAATTAGCAAACATTTTACACTGATATATTCTGCTAGTATTGCGACTAGTGAACTGTTTGAATTTACTAACTTGTTTACATGAGCCACAATGACCACAGGGGAAGGTACCCACTAGTTCATCACCAGACATGGTCAACTGTTTGTATATGGCTCCCCCACTTTCTATGTGTTTGAAATGAGAAAATATGGAACCCAATGTTTTGCCTCTTCTAAATGAAAATCTACACTGTGGACCCAGTAAGGACCTCAAGTATTCATTGGCCATAAGAATGTTCCAATGTCTGTTGACAATTCCCCTAATGACATTTGAATTTCTGCCAAAAGTGGTAACAAACCTGACCATAGAGTCTGGGGTGTCACTGCCCTGTATTTTATATTGTAGTAGAGTATTTCTGTCGATGTTGGTAGTCCAGGTCCAAGCCCTAATAATATCCAAGTGTCTGTATCCTCTGTTAGCAAATCTATGGTAAAGATCTGAACTGGCACAATCATAATCCAATCGTGTGGAACTTAAACGTTTCATACGCATAAATTGTGACTTCGGGATGTTGCGTGGGTGCATGCTAGAAGCATGCAATAAGGTGTTATATTGAGAATATTTACGGTAAATCTTGGTGTTCAATGTATGATCCCGATTCCTAATGACTGTAACATCCAAAAAATTGATGCTTTCTAGATCAAATGTAACCGCAAACTCAATTCCCCAGATATTATGATTGAGGTATTCAACAAATTCCTGCAGATACCTAGCATCTGCCCGCCACACCAACCAACAATCATCCAAGTATCTGTGCCAAATATCAATTTCCACTAAATAGATATTGTGTAATGGATCATAGATCATGCATTCCTCAAAGAATGCCATAAACAGATCAGCATATATGGGAGCAAATGATGCTCCCATAGCCGTACCCTGGAGTTGCCAAAAACATTGTCCTTGAAAGTAAAAGACATTCTTGGTGAGAATGTGTTCAGTCATACAAATAAGTAGGGTATTGAACCCAGGTGAGTACAGGGCAGCTCTGTCTAACCAGTACTGTAAGGCTTGTAAACCAGCCCAATGAGGAATGCTGGTGTACAAGGCCTTAACATCCAAAGAACATATAAGCCAGCCAGGCTCAAGTTGGCTATCCTGAATAATCTGTAAAAATTGGGTTGTGTCCTGCAGTCTGGCCCGGACCAAGCCCAAGAGGGGTTTAAGATATTGTGTAAGGCAGGCAGATAATGGTTCTGTCAAGGAACCAATACCTGATGCAATTGGTCTACCCGGAGGATTTGTAATAGATTTATGTATCTTTGGAAGCAAGTAGAGGATTTGTTTCTGAGGATCTTTGACAGTAAGTTGTGAGACACGATTCTTGCTTATGATACCTTCCTCAAGGGCCAGATTCAGGAACAAATCTATTTCTTGCTTGAAATTCTTAGTGGGATCAATGGCCATGTTCATATAACATCTATTGTCAGACAGATGTGAATTGCCCTCACTCAAATATGCACTCATATTCATAACCGCCACCACCCCACCCTTATCAGCAGGTAAGATAGCAATATTGTGATTGTCACGTAGTTCCTGCAGAGCTGAAATATCCTGTGGTGTTAGATTATGTCTCAATATATCATACTCCCTATGTTCAAAGTGTAAATCCCTAAGTACAGACTGCATGAAAATTGAAACGTGTCTATTCATCGGAGGCTGAAAATCCGATTTGTTGAATCTGAAGTCATTGGATCTTTGAGACTCCCTATCCGCAAAAAACAGTTTCAGATTCAAATTGTGACAGAAATTCATGACATCAGTGACAATATGATACTCATTGCAAAAAAAACCCCAGTACAAAACTTAATCCTTTATTTAAAAGATGTTGTTGTTGTAAAGTCAGAGTTAAATTAGACAAATTCAAAACATTCTGAAAAACCTCATTATTATCATTGGTTATGTGAGAAAATTCTGAATCACTCCTTCCAAGGAGTTTGGCACATTGACCACGTTTGTGTTTGCGTCCACCCTGACGCCTGGGGCCATATCTAAAGGGATATTTCTGTTCGTTTTTTTTCCTGTGTGGTGAATCCCTGTTACCAGAGCTATCATAATCAGTACATGAGGAATCCTCCCCTGATGTGCTGGCACTGTGTTTCTCCCTATTTCTCAAAATAGACCTCTGTCTTTTTTTGGTAGTGGAGGTAGAAGTGGATCCTGAACTAACACCCGTAAATCTAACTGTCTTATTGGAATCAAAAGGACGTCCCCTTTGATAATCCATATAGTCCCTTTTAAACTTTTTAATTTTCCTGTCCTTGGTTGTTTTCTCATGGCTTGTGAGTTCCTGTGAAAGTCTCTTAATAGAATCCTGAAATGTGGGATCAGACTCATATTTCTTACATTCTGTACACATGGTTTTAACCTCCTGTAGGTTAATATCCACCATTCTCTCATAATACTGGGCCAGTATATTAACAAATAACATGGACCCCTGTTGTAAAGCTTCATGCCACTCATGATGCAATCTGTCCTCTGGTCTGCCAACCAACGGTTGTAACCGTATTCTGAGGCCCCTAGGGGCAATATTTTTGTTAAGATAGGCGCAAAATAATCGCAGATGACAAATATTGGATCTGAGATTTTTAAGTCCCTTGGTAAAGGGAATTGAAAGCCAATTCACAATCTATAACTGATTGTTGTCCAGACCCATTTAGGTTGTTGCCTGGCGAAGACTGGATACCAAATACCCCAAAGTCTTCCCTATCGGCACACAATCCTGTTAAAATATTGTCTAGGTCCATGCTGTTAATATAAAAATGAGTGCCACAGAACAAGCTACAAGGGCCACAAACCTGAGAAAAGTAACCAGGGTTTGAAAAATATGTGAATATGTAGACCAAAAATAATCCAGAGAGATCCCGGGAGTCAGGCAGGATATTTTATAATAGTTCCAAGTAAACACATGTAATAATTATATACAAATTGAGAAATAGAAGAAACACAGTGCGGGGATGAATGTTGTAAAAAATGAAATCAGCCTAAATACCTAAAAATAGAAGTTATGTTCTTACCATAACGTTCCATGTTAGTTGCCTTCTTCTCGCCTTCTTTCTTGCTGGATGGGTTCGGAGCCGACCTCGCCCGACTCGCCACTCTAAAAGCTCGAGAGTTGGTTCCACCGGCTCGAGGCTCCCCTTATATCCCACAATGCTAGGCGTGTATTACCTCAGATCTCGTTTGTAAGCTAGGCCCAGCCAATAATAAATCCAGAACTACTGGAAAAGGGAAAACCACCTCTATAAAAAGAAAGGAAGAAGGTGACCTGAAACCTGATGAAGGAATATATGCAAAGTATAGCATATACATATATACAATAGAGGTGGAAGAAAGAGAGGTCACAATCAAACTCCTCTAGGTCTGTCTAGGCTAGGGGGAAGGAGGGTGGGAAGCAAGAAAGAAGGCGAGAAGACAACTAACATGGAACGTTATGGTAAGAACATAACTTCTATATGTTAAGTTGTCTATCTCGCCTTCATTCTTGCTGGATGGGACCGCGTCCCTAGCACCTTGTCCCGGGTGGCCTATCGGAACAGACTCTTGAGAACAGTGGAACCAAAATTAGCTCTATGTCTAGAAGCTAGATCCAACTTATAATGAGAAATGAAAGTGTGAGGAGTAGCCCATGTAGCTGCTGCACAAATGGTATCAATAGGCAGCCTGTCTTGGAAAGCTAAAGAGGTAGCCAAAGCCCTAGTCGAATGAGCCTTAGGTTTGTTAGGCAAGTTTTGGTGTCTAATTTCATACACAAAGGAAATCAGGGATGTTAGCCATCTGGAGAGTGATACCTTAAAAACTGCAAGGCCCTCTCTACCTTCTGCATAAGAAACAAACAACTGGTCAGTTTTTCTGATCTGTTTGGTCCTGTCCAAATAATATCTCAATTGACGATGAACATCTAGCCAATGCAATTTTTGTTCAGACCTGTTGAAAAGTTAGGAAAAAACACAGGGAGGTCTATGTCTTGATTTAGATTTGCCACAGAGGCTACTTTAGGTAAGAAGGATGGATTGGTCCGTAAGGATACCCCTATCCTTATGAAACAACAGATAGGGTGGTCGACTGCTGAGTGCATGAAGTTCTGAGACCCTTCTAGCTGAAGTAATGGCTACCAGAAAGAGAGTCTTCCAGGATAGCAATTTCATTGAACAAGAAGCTGCAGGTTCAAAAGGGGAAAGAATCAAAGATGTGAGAACTAAATTAAGGTCCCAAGAAGGAGGAGGAGTTCTTATCGGAGGCTTAAGGAGAAAAACTCCCTTCAAGAACGCTTTGCAAAGCTTGTGGGACATGATGGCAGAATCTGAGATGCCCACATGAAAGTTAGATATAGCTGCCAATTGAACTTTAAGAGTAGAAGGAGATGAACCTGCATGAAAAAGTTCAGCTAGAAAATCCAGAACTGTTTGGATGGGAGCAGTGAAAGGATCTAAGTCCCTTCCTTGAGCCCAATAGGCGAAACGTTTCCATTTACTCAGATAAATCTTTCGAGTGGAAGATTTATGGGAAGCTATCAAAATATCTCGAACAGAGTGAGATATTTGAGGAAGCCTGGCTAAGGTTGGAACTGGAGGAACCAAGCAGTGAGGTTCAGAGAGGGGAGGGAGCGATGTAACTGACCCGACTGATGGATCAAAAGATCTGGAACTAGGTCCAGATGCCAAGGTTGCTCCAACAGAAATTGATGTAGAAAGGGGAACCAAACCTGTCGAGGCCAGTAAGGAGCAATGAGGATCAATGAGGCCTTCTGAGCGATAGCTTTCTGTATCACTTGAGAGATTAGTGGGAAGGAGGAAATGCATACAGAAGTCCCGGGCCAAACTTGGACTAGAGCGCCTCTGCTGGGCTGGCCTGGTAACGGGAATAGGGTGAAATAATCTCTGCACTTGCTGTTTTGGGGAGTAGCAAAAAGGTCGCAGCAAGGCTGACCCCACTTGAGAAAAATTTTCTCCAAAATAGAATCTTTCAGAGACCACTCGTGAGGCATGAGGATAGCTCTGCTCAACTTGTCCGCGATAAGATTGGACTTCCCGGGGATGTGCGTTGCAATCAGAAACCGCTGAGAAGAAATCGCCCATTGCCACAGTCTGAGTGCTTCTCGACATAGGGGATAGGACCTGGTTCCACCTTGTTTGTTGATATACCACACTACAGACATGTTGTCCGTCTGGATTGCTATTGTTCCCAAGGGAAGAGAGTCTTGAAGGGCTTGCAACGCTAAAAGCACTGCTCTCATCTCTAGAACATTTATATGCAAGTGGCGTTCGTCTGGTTGCCATAAGCCCTGGACTGTTCTGCCCTGATAATGCCCCCCCCACCCGATCAGGGAGGCGTCCGTTGTCAGAGTAGCAACCGGAGGGGGAGGAACAAAGGGTCTTCCCAGGAAGAGCTGGGGGGAAGAAATCCACCAAAGAAGATGATTCTTGCATGCTTGCGTAATCATAATGGTGTGGGACATAGGAAGTTGTTGGTACGACCATTGTGTGAAGAGCATCCATTGAAGGATTCTCATGTGAAATCTGGCTAATAGAAGTAGAGGGATAGCAGCCGCCATAATCCCTAGTACTTTCAGAACTAATCTGACTTTGACTCTGTTGCTGTGGAAGAGAAGGGAGACCAGTTTGCGTATGTCTGCTATTCTTTGGTCTGTGAGTCTCGCAGACATGTTGATTGTGTCTAGATTTGCGCCTATGAAGGTAATAGCACGACAAGGCGACAAAACAGACTTTTCGCAATTTACTGAGATACCTAACTTTTGACAAATGCGAAAGGTGTAGTCTCTGGCTAATAGAAGAAGATGCTTGGTAGGAGCTGTGAGGAGCCAGTCGTCTAAGTATGGAAACACCTGGAATCCTTGACGTCTCAGGTGAGAAGCTACCACTGCCATGCATTTGGTAAACACCCGGGGGGCAGTGGTGAGTGCAAAGGGCAGGGCACTGAATTGAAAGTGACTGGTTCCCAGCCTGAAGCGGAGGAATCTCCTGGAGCGTCTGTTCATTTTTATATGATAGTATGCATCCTGGAGGTCTATAGAGCACATCCAGTTTTCCTTTCCCAATAGGGGTAGGATGGATTGTAGCGTGACCATCCGAAATCTTGTTTTCTTGACTGACTTGTTCAAGATACTGAGATCCAAAATGGGTCTCCAGTCCCCTGTTTTCTTTGGAACCAAAAAGAACTTGGAGTAGATTCCGGATCCTTGCTGGTCTGCTGGCACTGGCTGAATGGCTCTTTTTGCAAGCAACTTTGAAATTTCCAACGCTGCTTGATCCCTTTGAGCGGGTGGAACATCTGGAAGGGATTTTTTTGATTGATTTGGAATACGAAAGAACGGAATGGAATAGCCTTTGGAAATGATGGACTGTACCCACTTGTCTTGAGTTAGGGGATCGCCAGGCTTCTGGGTACAGTGACAATCTTCCCCCGACTGCCTCCGAAGGTGGACAGTCGGGCAACACCTCAGGGATGCTGGAAGGGCTTATCAGAAAAAGTTTCTCGATTGCCCTGGTTCTGCGGACCCCCCCCCCTGCCCCTAGGGCGACGTCTACCATTATTGTTCCCTCCTCTGCCTCTGGAGGGGAACTGACTCTGTGCGTCAGGCAAAGTCCCTTGAGATTGTTTGCGGAACCACATTTTTCCCACTTTGCTGACCTTTGGGGGTAAGGCCTAGAAGGAGTAGAAAAACGGACTCCAACGGCAGAAAGAGTTTTGCCATCCGTCTCGCACCTCGTGAAGGTTTCTTTCACTTGAGGACCAAAGAGGGATGATCCATCAAACGGGGAATTAGTGAAAGACATTTTAAAGGGGTCTGCAAAATTGCATAGCCGCATCCAGGCATGCCGGCGTAAGGCCACACCTGTCCCTGCGGCTCTGCTCGCTCCATCAGCCGCATATGAGAGGAGGCGCATGGAGGAGTTAGCTATAGAATTTAGGGTAGCCAGCTGAGCGTTCATCTTATCCTGAAAACCCGCAGCTGTAGGATCCTTTAACATCTCACTCGCTTCCTTGATCAAGTCTCTTTGAAGACGAGTGAAATGACAGAGGTAGTTCAGCGAACGCATAGCAAAGGTCGGACAAAAACCTCCGCTTCCCGTACCTGTCCATAGACCTAGATTCCTTGTTAGGAGGATGGACAGGCACCGAAGGATCAGCTAGCTCCTTCTTAGTGGCGGCAGCTACCACCATAGCATCCACAGAAACTCCCTTAGTCAGAAATTGCTTATCTGCTGGTGCTGTGATAAACTTTGAAGGTCTCCTGGGGGTGGGGTCCACAGAGTCAGGAGCCGTCCAAGCCTTTTTAGCTACCACCTGCATGAGGGGTCAAAGGGGGACACCCAGGAGGTGGAAGGGCGAGAGCCAAACGCCTCAAGATACACAGATTCATCCTCCGAAGGGTTAAGGGCTGGCCAATTTCCCCTCTGTTTCAGGATCTCTAGAATGTCTGCAAAGGAGACATCTTCAGAAGGGGAACGGGGAACCCTCGGAATCCTCTAAATCCGTGTCAGAGGTGACAGACTCAGGTGAGTCTATGTGCTTCCTCTTGCACTTTCTCTTCCTAGGGGGCTCCCCTGCCAACTCAGGAGAGGCCTCGGAAGAGGATGTGATCCCCACAGGGGATTCTTGAGGAGCTGGCTCTCTGCGGTCTGGGATGAGGGAGTGAGCAGACATAACCTGAGGCACCGAAGAGGGAGGGACGGACGGAGCAGACTGTGGAGTTGAACCGGGTTCCAACACACTCCGCATGACCTCGAAGGCACCCCTGTCAGGCAGAGCCAAAGGTCCCCGCTCCGAAAAGCTGAAAACCTCCCTCGGCACCGACAGCGATGGCTCCGAGGCCGATGTCAGAGCCGAACTCACCAGTGCCGAGAGGGAGAGCGGGGTCGGACAAGGGTCCGATGCCACTCACCCCCTCGGAGCCGACGAGGGAAGTCCGGCGCCGAGATTCTTCCAAGGAAGAAATCGGAGCCGACGACGGAACCGAAGACAATTGTATCGGTTCCGACACTACCACAGTCTCAGTTCCGAAACGCCCCGGCTCCGAGCTCAAAGGAGTCGGAGGAGGAACATTTTGAGGGATAGGGTTAAGCATAGACTGATGAGTCGGGCTCTGAAGCATTTGGGCCAGTGCCTCGGACTTAAGAAGTTGACTCACTACCCTCTGAAGGTCATGATCCGAAAGCCTCGATGATCTAGAGGAGTGAGATCTATGGCTCCATTCAGACAGCAAGGGAGATGCTGGAGCCGAATGAACGGAGCCAAGGGACGGTGACCTGGACCTCTTTCTAGACGTCGGTTCCGATAGTCGGATCGGAGCAGACTCAGAAATTTCCAATGCCTCGGCTCCAGCCGGAGCCGAGGGGACCACAGAAGTAGCAGTTAGAGTCTCATCGGCTCCAGCCGGAGCCGATGTCGTAGTAGGCTTCGAAGCCTTAGGCGTCGACTCAGTAGCTGGAGTTGAGGACCTAGGAGCCTTAGAGGGTTTACCCGAAGTAGCTGTCGAGGGACCCTCAGGCTTAAGCAAGCCCCTTAAGATGAGCTTGTTCTTTCTTTCCTGCAGGACTCTAGGGCTGAAGCCATGGTATACAGCACAAGAGACCTGCAGGTGTAAAGGTCCCAGGCAGTACACACAAGAAGTGTGACCGTCTGTCAGAGACATTTTCTGACAGCACGAGTCACACTTCTAGAAGCCTGAGACCTTCGAATCCTTGGACATATCAAGGAACAAGTGTAACCACACACAAACACAAACACACCGATTACACTATAAACCAAAAACAGAAAACTTAAACTAAGTAATTAGCTGTTTACTGTTATAAGTCCCTACAGAAAACACACACACTCCAAGGGAATGGGAGGGCCCGAAGGCCTAAGGGAAGAACTATAAGTTCTTAAGGTAAAAAAATAAAGAAAACTAGATTAAAGGGATCAAAGACCTTTAAGGTAAGGGGAAACTGTATGGAAAACTAAATTAAAGGGTTTCTAATCAACTTTTTAAACTATTTCCTACACTAACCTGAAGCCGGTGAAGCAACACGTCTCGATAGCTGTAGCGGCAAACGAGATCTGAGGTAATACACACCTAGCATTGTGGGATATAAGGGGAGCCTCGAGCCGGTGGAACCAACTCTCGAGCTTTTAGAGTGGCCGAGTCGGAGCCGAGGTCGGCTCCGAATCCATCCAGCAAGAATGAAGGCGAGATAGACAACTTAACATCATAGTTTTCAAAAAAGAAAACACAACACAGAAACTATACAGTGTCCACGTACCAAAGGTAGAGCATACCCTATAGTCAGGAAAACTCAAAAACTGAAAAACACCATCAACATATAAAAAGCCATACATATAAATGTAACTCCCATGGTTATAAATGTCTAAATATGAATAGACAGCAACCTGTGGAGCCCATATACTGAATATAACAGTGTGTAAGCCAAAAGGATAGACACCTATGACATAAATGTCTAAACGAATGTGTGTAACCAATCTGTTTGTATACAGATCCACAATAGGTAAGCCCAAAAAATAGACACCTATAGTTATAATTATATATGTCTGAATGAGAATAATCAGCAACCTATAGAGCCCATATACTAGATATAACAGTGTATAGGCCCCAAAAGATAGACACATATGCCTTAAATGTCCAGAAGAATGTATGTAACCAATCTATACGTATACAGACCCACAATAGGCCGATGGCAATCCCACAGAAAAATTGGTAAGAAACCAAACAGAAATTCTATACGAATCATATACACAAATATGGCAAGTCCCACCAAACAATTAGGCTAAAACGAATGACCCAATAAGCCTGATTATCCTCATAAGGGAGTATTGAGCAAATGTGCCTGAAGTGAAGCGATCACATTGATAGTAAACAACCCAATGTCGCCAAACCAAAAACCACTAAAAAGTGGTATATAATATAAACTGCAATGAACCTATACAAGTTAAACCATACTGTTAAACTTGATCACAAAACTAGTGATATTGTATACAAACCAGTCCAATAGTGAAAAAAACTGAAATACAACACTAAATATGTAAGTTGAAAATAGCTAACTGATATAAATAAAGGCTTGTCACATATGAATGGCCTATTGCTATTCTAAATGTACAATAAACTATAAAAGCAAAAAGCCAAAATCACAACTTAAACATAAAATGTGAACCATGATACAAAACTGAAAATGCTGTATACATTCAAAAAGATTGCGATACCAACTGTCAAAAAAATATTAATAAGGTCCATAAACAGTTCAATTTAGGTAAAACCTTAGTCCAAAGTCACCAAAATAGTTCCAATGGTTACTCCCAATCACTGAAGAAAAAATGGCAGTAACAAATGCTGATAGAGTTGCAAACAATTATCCGTATAAGCACGCTCGCTCAGTTCAAATATATGTCCCCGAAAGGTTTGATGTAAACGACCTTCCCAGAACCAAAAATAGGCACCAATCTCGTGTTCACAATGGTAGAAGGAATAAAGAAAGTAGCGACTGTTATTTTCAGTAGTTTTTCTGTCCAAGCAAAAAAGTCCACACCAAGCGCCACTCGCTAGTTCAATAGGCCCAAACAAATGCAATGCTGCTCACCATTGTCCCAAATGGTCACCAGTAAACCGAAGTTAACGAAAAAGTAAGCGCAAGCTTGAAAAGTACAACTTATTTTTCAAATATACAAATACTGTTGAAAACATAACTAATAGTACATCCAAAGGAGTCCCAAAAGTGAGTTTCTTTAAGGTCAGGGGAGAATTCCCCTGTACACGATATGATAGCTTCCCGACACGTCCTACAGCATAGCTGAGAATCCACAACCAAACATGCTGCTATGCGTGTAAGTCAATGCACGGCCAAAGTATTTTACTTTTAACTGTTTTCTACACTGAAGAAGGCATTGTTTTGCCGAAACCGGTCTGCATAATAAAGTTATCTATAGTTTGATACGTATGCATCATTCTTGGTGGTTTTCTTCCTTATCGGACACATTTTTCTGCTGGCCTCCTGTTGTTAATAAGGAATACTTTGGCCGTGCATTGACTTACGCGCATAGCAGCATGTTTGGCCCTAAACAGTAGACACATGTACTGTGACCATCCGTTAAAGACATCTTTTGGGAGCATTTTATGCACTTCTTAAAACCCTAAGGTTTGTGCTCCTTACTCTCTTTAGACACACACACAGACACAGAGAGACCGACCGAGACAGACCGAGAGAGACCGAGAGAGACAGACAGAGACCGAGAGAGACAGACAGAGACCGAGAGAGACAGACAGAGACAGACAGAGACAGACCGAGAGAGAGAGACAGACCAAGAGAGAGAGACAGAAACAGACCAAGAGAGAGAGACACAGAGACAGACCAAGAGAGAGACACAGAGACAGACCAAGAGAGAGACACAGAGACAGACCAAGAGAGAGACACAGAGACAGACCAAGAGAGAGACACAGAGACAGACCAAGAGAGAGACACAGACAGACCAAGAGAGAGTGAGACAGAGACACAGAGACAGACACAGGAAAGGAAGAAGAATGAGGGAAGAGGACTAGGTCCTCCAACTAAAACGGGCCTAGCCCTACAAAAGAAAGTACCACAAGGACTAGGTCCTCTAACTTAAACGGGCCTAGCCCGGTGGAACAGAAACTAGGTCTTCTAATTTAAACAGACCAAAAAAACACACATACAGAAAACTGTAAATAACTATGTGGTAACAATTTTTAGGTCCTGTAACTAAAATGGGCCTAGCCGTACAGAAAGAAGTACCACAAGGAATAGGTCCTCTAACAAACAGGCCTAGCCCGGTGGGACAGAAAATGGGTCTTCTAATTTAAACAGACCAGAAATTGCACACACAGAAAACTGTATATAACTCTGTGGAACAATTAGAAGAAAAAACTAATGTACTAAGGAAGGAACTCCAACCCTTGGCAAATAACCAGCGGATCCCCACCAAAAATACAATCTCAGACCAAGCTGCCAATAATGGTCTAGAAAGACAACAGAACAGGAGCCTCTGCCAACTATCAGCAGAAAACTGCCAAAAACGAATAAACTACCTGATAAGGAAAAAAGCACAACGGCACCTACAAGAACTCTAAACTGGCACACAGGATATCAAACTAACAACAAGTTTAAGCTAAGAATGCACCAAAAAGGGCAAACAACACTACTGCCCAAGATAATATCACCTTACAACATCGTAATAACTGTAATACAAAATTTAAATAGAAGAATTTTAACACTTAGCCAGAGCCAAGAGAAGCACAACCGAACTCGCCGACGTGGCAAATGAGATCTGGGGTTTGTACTGGTGCACTATGTGATACCTGCTTAGCCACAAGCCAAGTCTTTGAGCTTGTAAATCGGCAGAGTCGGAGCAGAGGATTGGCTCCGAACCCATATGTAAAAATGAAGGTGAGCTTGGACTACACAACATTGATTGGTATCAAAGCCACAACTTAAAAATCAATGCCAAAAAATGTATAATAGTACCCTTTGGGAATTCAGCCATCCTAGGAAGTTGCATCAACAGCATATCACTAGGAGTAGAAGTAATAGGAATTTGGGAACACAAAGATAACCTGACTTTCAACCAACATGTGTGCCTAAGATAGTAATGAAATAATTCTATGTTGCTCATCATTCCACTGTATTCGATCCTCTTCAGCCCTATTAAAGTACATCCCCTTTGGTAAGTACCTGATCAGGCACTTTCAACTAATGGAACATCCAAAGATGATCCCCCGAAAAACAATATAGGGTGTAAACAGCAAGTCTTCTGCAAATCTCACAGCCCTCTCTCTATACTCTTGAAAAGAGACTGTTAAGAGTCCATCTACTCCAGGCATACAAGGCATGATTGGATTCTACGCTAATGGACCTTTTGCACATCTGGAAAATTAACAGCATTAGAATTTATCTACGGATTTAAACTTTGCTTGTGACATAACCACAAATGTTGGATAGGTATGTGTCTCAGAATTCCTTTGTTGGAACAAGCTTCCCATCTATGTGAAGCGCAGCTCTTTCTTAACCCTAGTCATGAGAAATCTGGACCAAAGGATGGGAAATCAGAAATACACACCAAGTTTAGCACCTTTGTTTATAATGGGCAGTGGCTGCCTGTAAACCTTGCCCTAGCTTACATACACCACTTAAACTTGTGGGATGCAACTGAGATGCTTGAGTAGGCTTATAAAGACTAGTGCTCATTAGATTCATAGGTACTAATCTACGAAGAGCAACATGTTGGAAACATTGCTGTAATTTTTTTTTTTACTTTCCTCACAATCAATCAACACTTGCATATACTGGTGTTTATCTTTTGAGGGAGTGTAAAGAAGCTGTTTATATGAAAGCAAATATGCTCTATTTATTTTTTTTTCAGTTTTGTCCATGTATGACGTCAGAGGGGTACACAGAAGGTGTTGGTACGGGTGAAGAGGCTTCTTGTAAATCAATATGACAGCAGCAACTTGAAACATAACCAAGCCCATTTGTGCCTTAATTTTCATCTCAATTTAAGACTAGATGGGAATACACAGACAGTATCTTTTTTGAGGGGGCTAGGGAGGCAAGTACTATTTTCCAGAATGATTTTATACATCACCACAAACATTCGTCTTTTCCATTTATTGTGCACTGCCATTTCGTTAGTTTTAAGTATGTAGCCTTGAATATTCTGCCTAGAAATAAAGTCAAGCCTGCATTTTTTCCCTTATGCATGACTTTTATAAAGCCATCACTGGATCAAAAGGATGAGGGGAAAAAAAAACTCAAAACACTTCAGAGCATCTTTTAAGGACTAAAACTGAAATTATCTTTGTAATTCCATTTGCACCCCTCTGCATCAAACTGCATTTCAGGTGGTCTTGGAACATCAATTACTTAAAAAAAATAAAATGGTTTAAAGCATTTAAAATGTAAGCTTTAAAAATTTCCATCTTCTGTGACATTCTTGTAATTGGCTTCTGTTTCTACAAGTCACAGATGTGTGACATATGGACATCATCCTGATGTGTGTCTTGATTCTACAGCTGGAGAAGCATTGAGGAGAGTATAAATATGAAGTTGTTCAAGCTCACCGTTCATTCATCACTGATAGGTTCGGACACGGCCGACTAGCAAGCTCAAAGTTCTCCAGTAGCTCGAGACCCCACCCCTTATCCCATGATGCACTGCTGGAATTCTCAGATCTAGTTTGCCGTGGCACGGATCTCTTGGTTTCCAGCTTGGCTCGAGACTTTATTGGGAGTTTTTCAACTTTCAGCAATTTACATTTTCACTTTTTTTATACACTTTGTTCTATTCATTGCAGCAGATATACTAGTTAGTAAATAGTACTTTTTTTCTGTGTTTTTACCCCTTTCCTCAGTATTCTATCTTGCCTTCGGCCTTTTGGCCTTAGGATTAGTGATTAGTCTGTAATCCCCTTTGGGACTATCATTTTGGATCTCTATTGTTTGTAGTTAGTTGTTAGTCCCCCTTTTTTGGGCAGTGTGTATGTTTGTGCGAATTACTTAAAATAGCTCTTAGTTAATCAGTGTGCTTGAGTTGTGTAATGTCTGAATATAAAGATAAGCATCCAAAGTCTGGGTTTAAAAAGTGCCCAGACTGCGGACAGAAAATGTCAGTCACAGATGCCCATGTGCAGTGTGTTTACTGCTTGGGTGAGGTACATTTGCAAGAGTCTTGCAGCATATGTCATTCCTTTCCAACAAGAGTGTTAGCTGAAAGGAAGAGGAAATTGATTGACAGGGGTATCATTAAGCACCCCTTTTCTGAGGCATTGTCTGACCAGGATGGAGCCAGGAAATCATCCAAATCTTCTAAGTCTTCCACTGATTCTAGATCCAAGAAAGGGAAGAGGTCAGAAATTGTGGCGACTTCGGCTCCACTGCCCTCGGAGCAGTTTGCTCTTTTTGGAACCTGGACATGGGCTTGGAACCGGTTACAGAAAAACATCCTTCCATATTGCTCCAATCGGCTCCATCTGTCCACTCTTCCAGGTCCTCTGTCAGTTTATCTGATCTGGATATGGACCGGCTGGTTCAGAAACTCTTGAAGGCACCAGACCTAGTTAAACTGCGGTCGGCTCAGACACAACCAGAGCCGAAGACCACTACCCTTGAATTGTCTGTTCCTCCGAGCCATATCGGACCTTTGGAGCCAGAGGAGGCTGACCTGATAATCGTGGATCCCTTGGAGCAGACACCTGCTCCAGTGTCATCAGCTCCATCTGCTTGGACATTCTCGGCACTGACCAGTGATTCTAGGAGCAGACGCTCTCCGGTTGTGTCCGGCGACGATAGCCGCACTGACTTGTCGGTGCCGTCTCTTCCTCTCGGGGCCTCAGCTCGAGTGAGCTAGGCTACTACCTCGGGCTCTGAGTCCATGGCTTCGGTGCAGGAAGAGATCGCGGCTCCATTGGAGCCATTGACTCCTTCTCATCGGGGCAGAGGTGCTTTCGATGCCATGAAGTGAGTGTTGTCTCCCAAGACTTCCTCATCTCAAGGTCTGGCCTCTTCTTCCCCTAAAGTGCCTGTGTCTGTTTCCTCTGGTCCTCCCAAGCGTAGAGACTCAGAGCCTCAGGTAGCCCCACAGGGCACTCCGTGCTCTTCTGAGACCTCTCCAGAAGTTCCCCCTGAAGAGGTTCCCAAGAAGAGATTATGTAAGAGGAGGCATTTAGACTCCCCCCAGGAGTCTCACATTGGACACCGATCTGGATGAATCAGAAGGGTCCCCCAGATCACCCTCTGAGGACATCTCCTTTGAGGAGATTCTTGAAATCCTTAGAGGGGTGATTGGCAGTCCAAGAGCCCTACTGAGGATGAGTCTGTTCTCCTGAAGGCGTTTGGGTCTCAACCTTCCACCTCTTGGTTATCTCCATCCTATGATGAGCTTATGGATCTGGTCTCACCTAGGGCGTGGGTGTCTCCAGAATCTATGGAACTTGTTCCTCGGATGCCTAATAAGTTTATTTCAGCCCCTGTGGATAAGTCCTTTTTGACCAAGGGAGTCCCTGTTGATGCCATGGTGGTGGCGGCAGCCACCAAAAAGGAAATGTCCGAGACTCCATCATCTACCCATCCTCCTAATAGAGAATCTAGGATCATGGATATATATGGGAAACACGTGTTCAGTTCAGCGACTTTCTCACTCAGATTACTGAACTACTGGACACATTTTACCAGAATGCAGAGAGATCTCCTTAAGGAGTTGGGAGATTCTCTTCAGGGTGCTGTAGCTTTGAGTGTATCCAATAAAATTGCCACTCAGCTCTCTACCCTCAATTCGATAGTCAACACGCCCATGCGTCTCATATCATACGCAGTTGATGGTTTTGAGTAGAGCCGCAGGTACAGAAATCGCTCTCCGTAGGCATGCCTGGATGCGACTGTTCCTTCGTGGAACCCTTCAAGTCTTCCTTTACTAACACCCCATTTGATGGCTCAGCCTTGTTTGGGCCAAAGGTGAACGAGACTTTAACCAGGTGTGAGCAAGAAGGAAAGACCGTCTGCCGGAGTCTGTTTTTCAACCCCCACTCAACCCTTTCCCAAAGGTCAGAGGGGAGGAAAGATGTGGTTTCAGAAAGCCCAAGGAGCCTTTCAAGACACATGTGGAGAGCCCCCCCCTCCAGAGGCAGAGGAGGGGGTTTCAATGGAAGACACCGCCCTCGTGGCAGAGGGGGTCCGCAACACTAGGGTGACAGATCACTACTCTGGTCAATCCTACCAGCACTCCTGAAGGAAGGCCCGCCTGTCCTACTCTGGAGGCAGTCGGGGTTGCTTATCTTTGTACCCCAAAGCCTGGCTAAACATAACAAATGACAGTTGGGTATGAAGTATCATTTCCAGAGGGTATTTCATACCATTCTCCCCCAGCCTCTTCCCGTCAAAAAAATCCCAGACGTTCCACCCAGTCATTTAGGATGAGCAGCAATAGAGGTATGCCGATTGCTATAAAAAGAGTCATCCAGCCAGTCCCAGCAGACCAGACAGGATTCGGAACTTACTCAAGGTTCTTTTTGGTTCCAAAGAAAACAGGGGACTGGAGACCCGATTTGGATCTCAGCAGACTATACCAGTTTGTGAGAAAAGAGAAGTTCCGAATGATCATGGTACAGTCCACACTCCCCTTGTTGGGGGAGGACAATTGGATATGCTCGATCGATCTCAAGGATGTGTACTACCACATAAAGATGGCCGACCATCCAGAGATCACCTGCGTTTCCAGTTGGGAGCCAATCATTATCAATTTCTAGCTCTGCCCTTTGGTTTCACTACAGCCCCCAGAGTGTTCATCAAGTGCATAGCAGTAGTCACGGCTCATCTGAGGCGTCTAGGATTCCAGGCGTTTCTGTATATAGACGATTGGCTCCTTACTTCCACCACCAGGCATCGACTTCAAGCAAGAGAGGCTACTCTGACACACTGCGATCAGCTAGGCATTACAGTCAACTTCGAAAAGTCTGCCTTGTTGCCATCGCAGGATATCATTTTTATAGGGACAGAACTAGACATGTCAATCACAACTCTCCTTCTTCCGCCAACACATCATGTCCCTAATATCAAAGAACAGAGCACCAGCAACAGAGGTATTTGAAAGTTCTAGGATTGATGGCGGCAGCTATTCTAGCAATCCCCTTAGCAAGGATGCATATGAGAATCCTTCAATGGCTTCTATTCATGCAATGGTCTTACCAAGAACTTCCAATGAGTCACATGATCCTAATAAATTCCTGCAAGAAGGAGCTTCAGTGGTGGTTGACATCTCATGTCACAATAGGATGTCCTTTCATGCTTCCCCCTCCTGTTGCCACTGTGACCACGGATGCTTCCCTGATAGGGTGGGGGGGACTATTTCAGGGAAAGACTACCCACGGCACATGGACAGATCAAGAATCACATCTGCATATCAATGTCCTGGAGATGAAATCAGTACTTCTAGCATTGCAATTCTTTCAGGACTCTCCTCCCCTAGGGACAATTGCAATACAGACAGCATGTCAGTGGTCTGGTATCTGAACAAACAAGGCAGGACCAAGTCTTATTCCCTTTGCCGAGTAGCCTCAGACTATGGCAGTGGGCACTGTCTTCACAGCGCTTTCTGTTGGCAATGTACATTCCGGGCAAATCCAACGTAATAGCGGACAGATTGAGCAGAGCAGCTTGTTTGCCCTATGAATGGTCCTTCAAACAAGAGATTGTGGACAGAATCTTCCTGAAATGGGGCCAGCCTTCCTGTGACCTCTTCGCCAGTCACATTGACAACAAATGTAGAAGCTATTTTGCCCTAATTCCCACTCTAGGTCACTCCCCGAGAGATGCGCTTGTCCACGATTGGCCCCCAGGTCTCCTCTATGCATTTCCATCAATTCCCCTAATTTCCAAATTCTTACAGAAAGCAAAGGCACTGGGACAGAATCATCCTCATAGCCCCTCATTGGCCTCGGCAGATTTGGTTCCCGTTTCTTTATCATCATATTCTGGAAGATCCATGGATCCTGGACCCAGTTCCGGACTTGTTGACACATCCGTCAGGGGATCTTCACCAGTCTTTACAGACACTGAGGCTAACCGCTTGGCTGCTCCAATTCCCAGCATAGCCAGGCTCTATAATCTTTCCCATGACACTAGTCAGATTTTATTGGCTTCCCTCAAACCTTCCACCAGAAAATTATATCATAGTAAGTGGAAGAAATTTTCCATTTGGGCTTCTTCCCACAACACTGACCCTTATAAAGCGCCATTGTCTTCTATCCTACAATTCTTGACAGAAATCTTCAACAAAGGAGCAGCGGCAGCTATGATACGAGTACAATTATCTGCTATATCTAATTTACATCTAGGAATTGATGGTTTGAATATTATGGCTCACCAATTGTCTAAGGCTTTTCTAAAAGGTTCCTTTCACATAAGGCCTCCAGTGAGGACACCTTATTCCCCCTGGAATTTGAATTTTATGTTATCACGTATCATTCTTCCTCCTTTTGAGCCTGCACCATCTTGTCAACTGAAATTCTTGTCATGGAAAACTATCTTCTTAGTAGCCATCACTTCAGCCTGTAGAGTGTCAGCTCCAAGCCCTTTCCATCAAACCCCCTTACATGGTCTTCCATTCTGACAGTATCTCTCAGAACTAATCCATCCTTTCTGCCCAAAATATGTTCTGAGGTTAACATTAATCAAGTCATTGAGTTACCCGTTTTCTTCCCTAATCATACCAACAAGTTGTAATATATGTTGCATAAACACGATATTCATAGACAACTTAGATTTTATTTGGACAGAACCAAAGACATTAGGAAATCAACTCCTTGTGTCCTTTTCTGAGACCAGGAAAGGTAAACTAGTTGCTAAAACAACCCTGTCTAAGTGGCTGTCGGATTGCATCACCTATACGTATGCTTCTCATAATATACCGTTGTCTAGTATGGTAAAGGCTCATTCAACCAGAGCAGTTTCTACCTAGTTAGCCTTTCAAGCCAAATTGCCTTTGGATAACATCTGTGCAGCAGCCACCTGGTCTAAACCTCACACGTTTATAACTCATTACAAAATGGAGAAGGCCTCCATGGACAGGGCTTCATTTGGTTCTACGGTACTGAAGAGTGTACTTCCATGAGCCACCGAAGATCAGGGTGCTAAGGATGCTACCCATCAGTGATGAATGAACGGAGAGACTGAACTTCACATAAAGAAGTTATGTCCTCACCATAATGTTCCATGTGAGTTGTTCCATCTCGCCTTCATTCTCACGTCCCTCCCTCCTTCCCCCCCCTGGCTGACAGTTGACCTGGAGGTGGTCTTCATCCTGGTTTTTCAATGTGTATTCATACTAGGCAGAATTATTATTGTACTTTTATATGGTATGCAGCAAACAAGAGCTGAGGTAATTCCAGCAATGCATCATGGCATAAGGGGTGGGGTGTCAAGCTACTGGAGAACTTTGAGCTTGCTAGTCGGTCATGTCGGAGCCGGGGATTGGCTCCGAACCCATCAGTGATGAATGAAGAAGAGATGGAACAACTCATATGGAACGTTATAGTGAGTACATAACTTCTTTTCACTGTGCATTTATTGCAAATACCATAAAGATGAAAATATTTGGAAGTCCTGGAAACTGCTAGCAAGTGCATTAAGAAATGCTAGAAGAGGACAGAAAAGTGAACTGACAGCTTTAATTTCATTTGACATCTGCACCAGTCTTCACAGCTACAAACCTTGCCATTCTCTTGGAGATGTGGGACTAACCATTCTGTGTCTTCTGTTTGCAACAAAGTACTGCTTGAAAGGAAACTGGCAGTTTTCTCACAGGTCATTTATTCAAAAAACAAAGTCTGGATGAGTGCAAGTTTAACAATATTAAATGTATCCATGTTATTAAAGGACAATCTTACTTCTTGCTTCCTGTGAATTTCATTCTCCATCACTTCCTGCACCCAGATCAGCATCACTATAAAGCACAACGTGATGGGGCCAATTTTTGAGCAATCCACACCTGTGCGCTTTCTATGTTAATCAGTATATTTCCAATTAATTTTTTTAAAATAAAATATCAAATGCAAAATACCACTAAGCTAAGAAATAGAACTTTTAGGAGAAATAGTACATATGGAAAACAGAGCGATGCAATGTGAACCTTTGAAAACATTACCTTTAATGCAGTTTTCTCCACATTTAGTGTTTTCTCCAACCTGGTCAGATTCTACACACACATACAAAAATTTGGGTGGATCAGGGCCACAGACCTTCCTACTCTTAAGACTCCATTCATTTCCCTAACAGCATACATATCTAAATTTAGATATACATATATTTTACTAAAATAGACAAAACATTTAAGTTAGAAATTAAAAAATTAAACTTGCGACACACATTGATAGTCCCTCCTTTTAACAATCTAATACAGCTACACTAGTGTTCCACTTGATGTGCTGTACTGAGTGTTTTGGGGATACTAAAATTCTGGAGTTAATGAACATTCACCAAAAATAGAGCTCTGCATTGTTATGTACAGTCTAATACCATTATCTTTGTTCATAGGTTCATACTAGGCTATCTGCCCTAGGGCATTTAAAAGCCTAGCCAGAGTGTGTATGGCTTTCGCCACCCATATTAAATTAATTTTGCTATGCCCTTTTTCAAGGTTAGTATACTGTGCCTCTGTCTAACAGTGACACAGAAGTGATACCCGGGGTAAAACTACGATCTCCCATCCACTCATCAAGATTCCTCTTGAAGAGAGTCAATGAGGGACTCTGCCTAACCTGGACTGGGATTTTATTCCAGAGTGAAGGGAGCCTCTGGGTTATGAATCTGTCCCTCCAGCATGTCCTATTTATTTCAGTGCTGAGGTTCAAGTCCCTCAAGCGCGTAGCTCGATGGGATTTGGATTTTCTGAGGTGCAGCATGTCCATTAATTCCGGGTTGGACATGGCTTTATACGTCAGGCACAGATCACCTCTGAGCAGGCGGTATGCCACTGAGCAAAGCTGGAGTTTCTTTAACCGGGCAGCATACGGCATCTGTTTGAGCCCCTTGATCCTCTTGGTGAGATACTTTTGGGGTCTTTCCAGTTGCTGCAGGAGTCTGGTAAGGTACATCCCAAAAGGGGCATTGTACTCAATTATGGGCCGGATGAGTAAAGAGGCACGATGACCTCCCCTGATCTAGATGTGAATCCCTTCATGATTAGGTGGGCTATATAAAATGTTTTTCTAACCACTTTGGCCATGTGGTTGTCAAATGAGAGATTGCTATCAACTTGGGTCCCCAGGTCCCTAATTACTTCTTCTGTACTTAATGGATTACCACCTATGTGGTAATTTGTGGGCACTTTGTTTTTGCCAAAGGGGATGACTATACACTTTTGGCGTTAGCTTGAGGCCATGGCTCTGGCACCAGTTGTCTGTTTCTATGAGGCCCTTTTGGAGGATGCTTGTGTCGGCTGGAGAGTCTATTATGGCGCCCAATTTGCAGTCATCTGCGAACTTGGTCAGCCACAGTCCTTCCATGTTGGCCTGTACCTCCGAGAAATATATACCGAAGAGAGGTCCCAGGACTGAGCCTTGTGGGACGCCACTTGTAACTGGTTTGGAGTCTGACATGGCTCCAGCTATTCTAACCATGTGGGTTCTGTCCTTGAGCCAGTTTGCAACCCATCTAGTGACATAGGGGTTTATATTTAAGCTGGTGAGCTTATCTATAATGCCCGAGTGGGGTATTGTATCAAAGGCTTTTGCGAGGTCCAGGTAGGCTGTGTGGACCACCTTCTCCTTGTCAATGGCCTTGGTGACTGTTTTCAAAGAAATTGACCAGGTTCAAGAGGCAGGATCTGCCCTTAAAGCCGAACTGGGTAGGATCCAGTGTCTGTAGGTCCCCAATATCTTTATTTATAAGGTCCATGATGATCCTTTCCATAGCTTTGCAGACCAAGCTAGTGAGACTTATGGGGCGATAGTTTCCAGGATCCGTTGAGGCACCACCTTTGTGGAGAGGGACCACTGTTGCTGTACGCCACTCTTTGGGTACATATCCTGTAGTAAGGCTGAGATTGAACAGTAGTTTTAGGTTTGGGTTTAGCTCTTCTTGGAGTTCATGTAGGACGCAGCCTGGGACACCGCCTGGTCCCATTGATGCTGTGTTTCTTGCTTTGGAGAGGGCAGCTCTTACCTGAGCATCTGAGATGTCAGGGGCAGCACCCTGCTGGGATAGATATTAGCCCTTTGGTGGGAGAGGTTTGCGCTGAACCTGTCAGCTAGGATGTTGGCAATGTCTGTGGGTTCGTGTATTTTTGTCATTTTGGACTAATTCTGAGCATATTTGGGAATTCCCACCCAGGTTCCTAACATAACTAAAGAAAGCCTTGTGATTATCCTTAGTGTCCTGTGCAATTTTTCACCAAGCTGGCCTTAGACGATTTTATGAGTGCCCGTAGTTTTTCCTAATACTGATCAGAGATGCCTTCCCTTTTTGGGATTTTGCTCTATCATGTAGTAGCTTCCTTCTTCTATTGTATAGTTTGTTTATGGCTGGGGTCCACCAGACAGGACATCTGCCTTTGGAGGATTGGGTCTTGGTTTTATTTGGGATTGCATGATCCATGCATTCCTGAAGGTGTTCATAGAATGCGTTTATAAAGGATTTTATGGTCTGGGCAGATATCCACAGGCCCGGGGGCTTTGAAGGATTCCACCTCGGTTTTGAGGAGTGTGAAATTTGCTTTAGAGAAGTATTTCACTGTGGTTTTCTGGGCATGGGGTAGGGTCGGGATGTGAATATCCAGTGAGATTAGTTTATGGTCTGATCTTACCAGTGAGGGATACACTTCTGGTCTGGAGCATAGAGTCCCCATGTTGGTGATGATCAGGTCCAGTATGTTTTCCCCTCTTGTGGGAGTGGTAACAAGTTGTTCCATAGCATTTGAGTTTATAAATTCTAGGAACCTTTGGGCTAGGGTGTTGGAGCTAGAGTAATGCTCCCAGTCTATGGTTGGGTAGTTGAAGTCAGCCAATATAATGGTGTTTGGAGAGACCTTCATATTTTCCAGTGTTCTCAGGAAGGCCGAGTGGGGCTCCTGGGTTTGGGAGGGTGGTCTGTAGCAGGCTATAAACTGGAAGGCATTTTTACCCGCTGTTAGTTGCACATGGATAGTCTCTGATGCTTCCTGCTGTGCCACCAACCTGGAGGTGTGAGTATCTTTGACGAATATTGATACTCCCCCTCCTTTTGTGGTTCGGTCCAAGTTTTGGGGCCGAAAAGCATGGTATGAGGTATAACCTGGTAGTGCTGGGGTGCTCTCGAGAGCCTTGAACCAGGTTTCTGTTACTGCACAGATATCGATGTTCTCCATGCTAAGAGAGTTTCGAGCGCGTGCATCTTGAGGTTTAGACTTCTGGCATTGAGTAGCATTACTCTTAGTTTCTTATCCCTTGTGATACCTATGGAGGTGGGTTTGTCTTTTGAGCCTTGCCTAAAAAAGGCACTATGGGGGTAGCAAGAGCCTTTGCCAATATTCGAAAGCCCAGGGGTGACAGGTGCAAGCCGTCCCTAGCGAAGCATTGTGGCTTGTCGAGCATGTCATCCCAGGCTGACAGGCATTGGATTCCCTTTGAATGACACCAATACTTAAGCCAATTGTTGAAATTGATAATCTTGTCTTCATACTGTGGCATCATTCTTGGTGAGGGTAAGATGCTACTCAAGGTCAGGGTCATACCGGCCTGGGCTACATGCTCAGAGAGCTCCTCTATGTCTCTTTTCATGTAGTCCAGGGAGTTTGGCATGCAGATCTGAACTGCACTTGCTGGGTTATTCCTGTATACAGTTCATATGTATGTTTTGCATATCATGAGCCGATTTAATGCACAACCTAGTTCTGTTGACGCTCTACTGGTCTACAATTTCTAGCAGTTATGAGAGCTGGAGATAGACAGATAAATGTCTAGTAATGCGACTAGTGGTCTACTCATTTAAGAAGAAAATGCCCCTACTGCACCCAACCTCCCCATCTTGGCCTATCCAGGACATCCAGAGCTTAGTCTTATTGACATAATGTGTTGAATGAAGCAGATAGTGTTACTAAATGAACATTTTTACTTTCACCATAGAGCATTACACCTCAAAGAATTAGCTTTGTTTTTTTAACCAGTGTTTTCCTATCAAAACTTTAACATATTCCACACTGTTCCAACAAATGACAGCTCCAACACAAATCTCATATAGCAGCTCTGGGGTGGGGGTAATTTAGGACCACATTAAAAGCATTTTTTGCATTAGTAAAAGTCAGTACAAAAACCCTAGTGTAACTCATGCAAAAACTCAAAGTTATTGTTCTTCTTTCAGCTTTTCCTGGTTAGGGTCGCCACAGTGGAACTCTGGTCTGCTAAGGATTGGCAGTAATTTTTTTTTTTTTACGGGTGCCGAGGTGCCAGCTCGACGCCCAACCTTAGAAGGCATGCCCATTCTACACATGTCTTTCGAACGCTACTCGACCGCGGGGAGGACATGCAGACTCCACACTTAAGGTGCTCCAGTCGAGAATCGAACGGGAAAACCTCGTACTGCGAGGCAACAACACTACCGCTGCACCACCGCGGCTCATGCAAACGCTCAAAGTACAGTAGCAAAATGGTGCAGAGATTAGTTGAGGGTGGTAGACTCAAGTAATGAAAATCTAACTGAAATGAATTGGTCAGTAAAGCAAAAAAGATCACTCCCTTTTCAGGAAGCAGTCTGGGGCCAGTTTTGACTTATGCTATACAGAAGAGTTGCAAGCAATATCTTGGAGAAAAAACGGTGGAAAGTGGAGGATTATGGGTAGGGGAAAGGAGCAGAAGCCTAGAATCACTGTATCAGTGCCAAGGGAACTGTGAGCTGAAGCTACAATCCTAGCAATAGAAGAGAATGAGCCACAGCTAGATATACTTGGGAGTGGATTTCATGTTCTTCCTGCATTTCACAAGAAATGGAGAACAACAAATGAGAAAACATTTTAGCAGTTTTCTACTTAGGATACTGAAACTGGTCTGCTTGGAGAGAGCTTGAAGATTCTCCTCCATTATACTTAAGCAATAAACTCTTGACAGTTTTTTTTTTTTTTTTTTTTTTTTGAGTTCATGAAAACTATTTTAGTCAATGCAGTTACAAATTTCACAAAATTCTTACATGCAGCGCTCCCATATAAACTACTCAGAAGGGAGTGGCAGTCTTACAATGGAATCTTACCACTGTACTTTGTTCACTTTAAAATCTGAATGCACCACATTACCAAATAACCAACCTTCAAAAGTCAACAAGTCAAAAGAAAGTAAAGTTGTGTACACTTACCATAAAATGTAGATGTTAGAGTGTAGTCACTGTTGCAGTCATCACATTTGGGTTATCTGCCTGCAGATAGCCCTCAGCCGGCCTGAATACCAGTCTCTTCAGATTTCTGCATCGGGTGCGGTCGCTTCTTCCTTGACGTCAGGTCATCAGGGGTAAAAAAAACATACTGCAGACGCCATTACATCAGTTTTTCTTGCCCCAGATGTCAGGTGCCCCCACAATAGGAAGCAATTAAATGCTATGGTAAAAACCCCATCAAAAAGCAAATACACAAGAAAAAATAGATATACCAACCAGAAGGAGTAGAGCCAAGAGAAGTCAGGGGGGTGGAGTTAGGGTAACCAGGACTGCAACAGTGAATACACTATCTACATTTATGGTAAGTAACAAACAAAGCACAGTTGTGTACCTACCATAAATGTAGATGTTAGAGTGTATTCACTGTTGCAGTCATTACACTTGGGTTATCCTGCTGGCAGGCTACCTGCAGTCGGCCCGAGTTCCAAAGTCTAGGTCCGGCGTCGGTTGCTGTCACCTCTTCCCTGACATCAGTGCGCCAGGGGTATAAAAGATGCAAATGACACCATTTTCTTCAGTTTTTCTTGCCCCAGATGTCAGGTGCCCCCAGATAGGAAGGCTGAAAAGAATAAATTATGCCAAAAAGCATGCATGTAACTAATATAAACATATCCTTCATCTACAAGCAAATACACCACATAGTTTGTATAGAGTTGAGAAGTACAGGGAAGTCCAATCAAAGAAAAAAGGGGGATGGTGGGAGGGTAACCTGGACTGCAACAGTGAATACACTCGAACATCTACATTTATGGTAAGTACACAACTGTACTATGTTCATCGTGTTTCACTGTTGCAGTCATTACACTTGGGTTGAATCCCAAAGCTGAGGTTGGGCGGCTGGGTCTAAATTGGATTTGGAGAGGCTACCAGGCCCTGCAGAACTGCAGTGGCAAAGCCTGCTCTGGATTTAGAGTAGAGAGGTAAGTGATAGTGCTTGGTGAAAGTGTGCACTGAACTCCAGGTTGCAGCTTCTAAAATGTCTTTGGTTGGTACTCCTCTGAGAAAGGCTGCTGAAGTGGCTGCTGCTCTGGTAGAATGTGGCCTAATGCCCTTAGGCACTGATTTGCCATGTTGTGCATAACAGAAGCAAATGCAGTGTCCTATCTATTTTGAAATTGTCTGCTTTGTGATAGGCTTTCCTTGTGATCCTGCAGCATAGGCTACAAACAGTTGCTCAGTTTTTCTGAAAGCTTTTGTTTAGTCCAAGTAGAATCGTAGCTGTCTGTGTATATCCAAAGTGTGCAGAAGTCTCTCTCCTTTATTCTGGGGGTTTGGGTAGAAAGTTGGTAAATGAGTGGTTTGGTTCAGAGCCACATTGGAAAGAACTTTTGGCATGAATGTTGGGTTTGTCCTAAGAGAAACCCTGTTCTGGTGAAAAATGATGAAATGTTCCACAGCCATTAATGCCTGTCACTCTGAGATTCTTCTTGCTGAAGTTATTGCTAGGAGCAGAGCAGTTTTCCATGATAAGAATTTTGTATCAGCTGTGCTGGATGGTTCAAAAGGAGGCAGTGTGAGCTTTTCTAAAACAAAATTGAGATCCTAAGTTGGTATTGGTGCTCTCCTTGGGGGGGCTTATGTTTTTTGTCCCTCTGAGGTACTGTCTTAGAAGAGGATGTGAAAAAATTGGAGGTTCCGTATTGTTTGTTCGTCTCTTTCGGCTTTTCCCGGTTAGGGGTCGCTACAGCGGAACTCTGGTCCGCTAATGATTGGTAGTGGATTTTTACGTACCAGGTTACCAGCCCTGACTCACAACCTTCAACGAAGGCATGCCCCATTCACGTATGCCTCCACACAGAAGACGCTCTAGCTGAGAATCGAACGGGGCAACGTCTTGCTATGAGGCGACAACGCTACCGCAGCACCACCACCACCACAGTTAGGAGGTTCCGTATTGTAATGAGCTGAAATGGCAGAGGCATGGATCGTAATTGATGAGAAAGTTAGGCCTTTGTCCAGCATCTCAGTTAGGTATTGTAAACCCTGAGGTACATTTGGAACAAGTGGTTCGAGCCCTTGTGCCTGGTTCCAAGCACAGAATCTTTTCCATTTTTCTGCATAAGATTTCCTAGTGCTGGGCCTCCTGACTTCTAAAATGACATCCATAACAGCTTTAGAGAGAGGCGTAGTCTGAGTGGCTACATTATCTGCCATGCTGCCAGATTTAAGGTTCTAAGTTGACTGTGCAGAATCTGATTGTTTTGTTGAGTCAGAAGATGAGGAATTTGAGGTAAAGGCCAAGCTGGGCCTTGAGACAAGCTCTTTAGGATTGGGTACCAGTATTGGCGTGGCCAGTCTGGGGCAATCAGGATAATTTTTGGCCTCTCGTCTGACTTTTCGGAGCACCTTGGTAAGAAGAGGCATTGGAGGGAAGGCATAAACTGTCAGGGTTTTCCAGCTGAATGATGGAGCATCCAATTTCCATGCTTGAGAGTAACAAGTTCTTGTGCAGAAGTTCTGTAGTTGGCAATTGTGAGTGGAGGCAAAAAGATCTATGTCTGGGTGTCCCCATTTCCTTATCATGCTGAACACCTGTGGATTTAGTTTCCATTCATGAGGATCCATGAGATTTCTGCTTAGTTCATCTGCCAGTGTATTTTTTGTTCCTGGCAGGAATAGTGCTGCAGATGTACTTGATGGTCAGTGCTGTGTTCCACAAAGTCATGGCTTGCCTGCATAGGGGGTAGGAATGTGTGCCCCCTTGATTGTTTATGTACGACATAACTGTGGTATTGTCCGTCTTTATTAGTAGTTGTCCTAGATGTAGTAGGTCCTTGAAAGCAGTCAGGGCATTATGTACAGCTAGCATCTCTTTCTGATTGATGTGAAGATGCATTTGTTTCTTGGGCCACGTGCTCTGAATACATTTTCCTGCCATATGTGCCCCCCAGGCATAATCCGATGCATCCGTTGTTATCGTCTGCCTGGCTGTGGGTAAGGTGAAAGGCTGTCCCTTGTGGTGACAGGCCTGGGACCACCATCGAAACTCCTGTTGTAGGCAGGGGAATTAAAGTTATGATCGTCTCCAGGCTGTGGCAATGTTGAGTCCAAACACTTTTTAGATACCATTGTAGTTTCCTCATATGCAGTCTTGCATACGGAATTAGTAGAATGCAGGACGCCATGAAGCCCAGGGCCTGCAGAATTTTTCTTGCAGGGAGCTGGGTCTTTGTTGCCATCATTTGAAAGTAATGAGTCAGTTGCCTTTGTTTGGCGTGAGATAAGACATCTGGGCAGTTGTATTTAAGCTTGCACCCAGGAATATTATCTCTTGAGAGGGCACTAGTTTTGATTTATATTCGTTTACTGTGTACCCTAGGCAAATTAGTAATCTTTTTACAAATGCCAGATGCTTTAGAAGAATGTCCTTGCTCTCTGCTTGAATAAGGCAGTCGTCCAAGTAGGGATATATCTGAATTCCTTTTTGTCTGCAAAATGCAATTACTGGTGCCAGGCATTTTGTGAAGACCCTGGGCACAGTAGATAAGCCAAAGGCAGTGCAGAGAATTGGTAATGCATTGAGCCTGCTATGAATCTGATGCATCTTCTGCAAAATTGTCTGATTGGGACATGCAGGTATGCCTCCTTGAGGTCCAAAGTAACTAGCCAAGCCTTCTTGCCCAGCATGGGTAGAAGTTGCTGTAGTGTTAACATTTTGAATTTTGGAACATCCAGGAAAGTATTTAGGATTGGAAGGTCCAGTATTGGTCTCCAGGCTTTCTCCTTTCTGGGTACTAAGAAAAGTCTTGAGTACAATCATTCTCCCTGTTCTTGCTGTGGTACTCTTTGAATAGCCCCCATGTCCATGAGAGCAGCAATTTGTTTTTGTGCCTCTGCCCATTGGTTTTGTGGCAGGTCCGGCATATCTTTTGATTTTGGAAGCGTGTGAAAGTGGAACCTGTAACCCTGAGAAACAATATCCAGTACCCATTTGTCCTGGGTGATTATGTGCCAATTTTTTGAGAAAAGTGCTAGCTTCCCCCTAGGGGTGCTGCCAAAAGGCAAGTACTTGGCATCTGTAGAGGGAAGTCATTGGGACCGTTTCCTATAAGGTTGTGATTTGTCTTCTCCTCCTTTGGGGGCTGAAGCACCCCATTGTTTAGGTCTGTAGGAGCCTTGGGGCTGACATCTGCCTCTTGGGCATCCGTATCTGCCTCTTTGTGGCCTGTCTGACACCGGAAAGGACCAATTTTTTTGAAGGCAGTTTCTGCTAAACCTAGGTGGTTGAACCTGTAAGCAATCCTTTACTGTCTGCATTGATTTTGTTTTATCCTCCATTTTCTTTAACACCTCTTCTGCCTTAGCACCACACAAAGTATCATGCTGTAGTGGAGCATCCAATAATTTTACTTTAACATGTTCAGGTAAACTTTGTTCTTTCAACCAAGCATGCCTTCGAATAACAGAGCCTGTAACTGCGGCTCTACAAGAAGCCTCTAATGAATCAAAACCACTTCGTAGAGTATGCTTTCCCACTTGTTCAGCTGCATGCAAAAAATCCTGCATTTCCTTAGTGTCAGGACTTTGAGTTTGAAACCATTTTCTGCTTTAACAAGGACATGAGGTACTGTTGATATTTAAGCATATGAAACTGGCAATTTAAAGCCCTTACAGCTAAAGTAGCAGAAGTGTAAACTTTTTCCCCCCATCTATCCAGAGCTCTGGAATCCCTATCTGAGGGGACAGGGTTTTTAGCAGTGGAAGCCTTAACCCCTTTAGGACCCCGAGAAATTGTTTCTGGATCTGCAGCAGGGTTTTTGTAAAGAAATTTATGAGAGTCAGGGACCCTTGTAGTACCTGTCTGGCTTGACTGGTGCAGGGGGGTCAGGAGACGGACTGGATTCAGAGAAATCAACAATATCAAGCACAGGGGGAATAGCCAGGAGTCTGTGTTGAGGCAATAAAAGAAAGTCTCTGAGCCTTTTCTTGGATTCTGAATAATCCTGGCTCTCCCAATGGAAATGCTCCCTCATGGTGTGGTTTCCCCAAAAGAATAATCCTCAGGCGGAGAGGCTGAAGGTATAGACTCTTCTGCATCAGAGTCCTCATAGGGAGGGAGAGAATATCCCTGATCAGAAGAGGAATCAGAGGAAATAGAAACCTGGTTAGAGGAATAGTCAGTGTCTTGCCTAGGCCTTTTGTCAGGAGGGGGATGGGAACCCCTGATTAAAGTAATTAGGTCTTCGGCCATTTTAAGCATCTGTTTCTTTGGCATGGATGACTGTTCAGTAGAATGCTGTACTTGTTTCCTTGTCTTTAATGGTGTTTTTGACTTTGCCTTGGCTGCTGTAGTGGACTTAATAGTAAGCTGTGAAGGTCTGAAAACACCGTCAGAAGCTGATGCCTGCTCAGTGGCTCCAGACCCATCTGAGGGAATAGTTTCCGTAGGCCCAATACTTTGAGTTTACACAGGCCTCGGTGTCTCCACGTGGCTGACGGGTACAGCCTGTGGCTCTGAGGTAGCGGGTGTCAGGGGCTGCTTAAGCGCCTCAATGAGAACCGGCGACTGGCCTAGAAGAGGCTTCGTCGTCGGTTTTGGACCTCGGATGCCTGTCCTTTTCTTTGTCTTTGCGGTTTTTTATAAATTCCGGTCGTCGGTTGTTCCGACGGCATTATGTAATTAAACCTCCGGCCAAAATAATGTAAAGCAAAATCAAACCGACGTTTAATAGTGAGTTTGTTGAATCTAGCACAAAACCGACAATTAGTAACGTCGTGGTCAGGGCCTAGGCAAGGAATACAGTAAGAGTGAAAGTCCTTATGAAGTATTTGCTTCCCACAAGAAATACAATTATTAACTTTTACTGACATCAGTCTGGAGCAAGAAAAAGTTTCCCCCAATGGGGTACTTAGCTTTATTGAAGACTTTGGTTCTGAAACTCGATTTCGAAAATTTCAGGAGTCGGCCGACCGGCACTTGCGAACTGCTTTTGCTTCGGGCACCACGCGGCAAGAAAGACTTAAGAAAATGGCATTGGTTCCATCTTTTATACCCCTGGAGCACTGACGTCAGGGAAGAGGCGACAGCAACCGACGCCGGACCTAGACTTTGGAACTCGGGCTGACTGCGGGTAGCCTGCCAGCAGGATAACCCAAGTGTAATGACTGCAACAGTGAAACACGAACATCTATACTATGTTCTTCATGTTTCACTGTTGCAGTCATCACATTTGGGTTGATTCCCAAAGCTAAGGAAGGAAGGAGGAATTTAAACAGCATTATGGCCAGCTATTAATCCCTGCAAGACTGCAGTGGCAAATCCAGCTCTGGATTTAGAAAAGATAGGCAAGTGGTAATGCTTGGTGAAGGTATGCACTGAGCTCCAGGTAGCAGCTTCTAGAATGTCCCTGGTACAGACCCCTCTGAGAAATGTCACAGAGGTAGATGCAGCCCTGGTGGAATGTGATCTTATCCCCTGTGGGGTAGGTTTTCCATGGTGCTTGTAGCAGAAATGAATGCAATGGGCTATCCATTTGGAAATGGTTTGCTTTGAAATGGCCTTCCCCTCTGCCCCTGCAGCAAAGCTAACTAGCAGCTGCTCAGATTTTCTGATGGATTCTATTTGGACAGGACTAAGCCTAAGTTGTCTGTGCACATCCAGAGAGTGCAGTATTCGTTTTGTTTTGTGGCTTAGGGAAAAAGTATGCAAATGAATGGACTAATTTAGGGCTACAGAAGACACTACCTTAGGCATAAAGGAAGGATTAGTCTGAGGGGAAACCCCGTCCAGATGGAAGATAATGAAGGGTTCCACTGCCATGAGAGCCTGTAATTCAGACACTCTTCTTGCTGAAATGTTGGCTAGAAGGAAGGCTGTTTTCCAAGAAAGGAATTTCAACTCTGCTGTAGCAGCTGGTTCAAAGGGGGGGGGGGCAGTGAGCTTCTCCAATACAAAGTGAAGGTCCCAGGTTGGAGTGGGAGCTCTCCTGGGGGGGGGGGGGGGTCTTAAATTTTTAGCTCCTCTAAGGAATTGCTTTAGCAAGGGGTGAGAGAAGAGGGTGGCTCAGTATTATAATGTGCTGAAATGGCAGAGGCATGAATTTTAATTGACGAGAAGGATAGGCCCCTGTGGAGCATTTCTGTTAAGTGCTGTAGAATATGAGGTAGGTTGGGCACCATTGTGCCCATCCCCTGAGCCAGGATCCAGGAACAGTATCTTTTCCTCTTTTCAGCATAGGATTTTCTAGTACTAGGCCTCCTTGCCTCCAGAATGACATCCAGTACCTGCTTACTGAGGGATGCTAAGGGAGAGCTCAAGGAATTACACAGGCTGCAAGGTTCAGGGTTTGAAGCTGAGGGTGCAGAATCTGGCCAGCCTGCTGGGACAGCAGGAAAGGGGTTTGAGGCAGGTGTCATGGTTGTAGCAGTGCCATACTGCGCAAGAGGGGGTACCAGTGCTGGCGTGGCCAGTCTACTGCAATCAGTATTATCCTTGGCTTGTCCTGTTTGAGCCTTTAGTAGAACCTTCGAGAGGAGAGGCAGAGGGGGAAAGGTATAAACTGAAAAGGCTTTCCCAGGTAAAGGACAGGGCATCCACTTTCCAAACTTGGCTGTAGGGAGTTCTTGTGCAGAATTTGTTCAATTGGTAGTTCTGAGGAGAGGTAAACAGGTCTACCTCTGGAGTCCCCCATTTGTTCCTCAAGAGGTTGAATATTTTGGGTTCTAGTTTCCATTCGTGTGGGTACATGAGATTTCTGCTTAAGTCGTCTGCCAGTGAATTTAGTATGTCTGGCAGGAATTGAACTTGCAGGTGTACTTGGTAGCTCAAGGCTGTGTTCCACAGAGCCATGGCTGGTCTGCAGACAGAGTACGAGTGGGTTCCCCCTTGTTTATGTACCACATAACTGTGGTGTTGTCTGTCTTTACCAATAGTTGTCCTGGAAGAATACGGTCTTTGAAGGCTGTCCGAGCATTTTGTACAGCTAGCATTTCTTTTTGATTGATATGCAGGTGCATCGGTCTCGGGTTCCATTTGCCCTGAATGCACTGCCCTGCCATGTGAGCCCCCCTATTCAGTCTGATGCATCTGTTAGGGTTTGGGTGGCAGAGAGTAGAGTGAAAGGAAATCCCTTGTTGTAGCAGCAGGCCTCTGCCCACCAAAGGAACTCTGTCTTGATACAAGGAATGATAGAAATCATTGTTTCCAGGTCCTGAGAATGCTGACACCATAGGCTTTTTAGATACCATTGGAGTTTCCTCATATGCAGTCTTGCATATGGAATTAGTAAAATGCAAGAGGCCATGAACCCCAGGGCTTGCAGTATTTTCCTTGCAGATAGCTGGGATTTTGTGGCCAATAGTTTGAAGTAGGTTGTCAAATAAACTTGCTTCTCTGGAGTGAAGAATGCCATCTGGGAAGTTGTGTTCAAGCTTGATCCCAGGAATACAAATCTGTTGGCAGGGTACTAGGCGAGATTTCTTTGTTGATGGTGTACCCCAGTGAGGTTAGAAGTTTCTTTATGAATACCAGGTGCTGTAATAGCAAGTCCTGGCTTTCTGCCTGAATCAGACAATCGTCCAAGTATGGGTAAATTTGGATATTTCTCTGCCTGCAAAATGTAATGGCTGGAGCTGGACACTTTGTGAATACCCTGGGCGCAGTAGATAAGCCAAAGGGAAGTGCAGAGAACTAATAGTGCATGGAGCCTGCCCTGAAGCATAGTTATTTCCTGCAAGACTCCCTTTATTGAGATGTGCAGGTAAGCTTCCTCTAAGTCTAGGGTTGCCAGCCAGGCATCTTTGGCTAGCAAGGGAAGAAGCTGTTGCAGAGTTAGCATTTTGAATTTTGGCACTACCAGAAAGGTGTTGAGAATAGAGAGGGGTCCAGGATAGGATGCTAGGAGTTGTCTTTTCTGGGTAACAGAAAAAGTCTTGAATAAAAACCTTGTCCCCTTTATTCTGCTGGGATAGGCTGAATAGCCCTGATATTGAGAAGAGAGAGAACCTGCTGTTGGGCCTCCGTCCATTGATTTGGGGGTAGGTCTGGCCAACCATTTGGTGTTGGTATCGTGTGGAATCTGTATCCTAGGGAAACTATGTTTAAAACCCATTTGTCCTGGGTAATGAGTTCCCAGTTTTTTGCATGCAGGGTGAGCTTTCCTCCTAAGGGAGCAGGGCAGGGCTTGGAAGTGTTAAGATTAAGTCATTGTGCCATTTTTCTGTAGGGGGGTGGCTTACTACTCCCTGCTTTGGAAGTGGGAGCCCCCCACTGCTTAGGTCTGTGCGTAGCCCAAGACTGTAGCATAGGTGGTCTGCTGTTCCTTGGTTTGGACTGAAAAGGCCTAGAAGGGACTGAAGGACCAGTTCTTTGAAGGCCAATGGATACTAAATCTGGGGAGGCTGTACTTGTAGGAAATCTTTAACAGTTTGCATAGATTAAGCTTTTTCCTCCATCCTTTTGAGGACTTCTGCTTTGTTGCCAAAAAGGCGGTCTTGGTTTAAGGGAGCATCCAGTAATTTTAGCTTTTACATGATCTGGCAAGTTTGGTTCCTTAAGCCAAGCATGCCTTCTACGTACAGACCCAGTGACAGCAGCCCTGCAAGATGCTTTTAAAGCGTCAAAACCACATTGCAAAGTATGTTTACCAATTTGTTCTGCAGAATGCATTAAATCCTATAATTCTTTGTGTTCAGTACAGTCAGGAATCAGCATAATTTTCTGCTTAAGTAGCCCCATAACATGCTGCTGATACTTTAACATATGAAACTGGCAATTTAAAGCCCTAATGGCCAAAGTAGCAGAATTGTATACCTTCTTATCCCATCTGTCTAAGGCTCTAGTATCTCTCTCAGAAGGGGTAGAATTTTTGGCAGCAGTGGCCTTAATGCCTTTTGGTCCTTGGGAAATGGTCTCTGGATCTGCAGAAGGATTCTTGAAGAGTAACTTGTGAGAGTCAGATACGCTGTAATTACCGGTCAGGTTTTCTGGGAGCTGGAGTTAAAGTGTCTGGGGAAGTGCTAGATTCCAAGAAAGCATCATCTACAATGTCCAAAACAGGGGGGATAGCTAAAGGCCTGTGTTGAGGTAGGAGTAAGAATTCCCTAAGTCTCTTTTTGGAGTCAAGAGTAATCCTGGCTTTCCCAGCGGAAATGCTCCCTAACAGTGTGCAAAGTTTCACCGAAAGAAAAATCTTCTGGAGGGGAAGCAGACGAAATGGAATCCTCTGCATCAGAATCCTCATAAGTAGATAAGGGCAAATCCTGGTAATCTGAAGGAGATTCCTGATCAGAAGAATCAGAAAGAAAATCAGTTCTAGGTCTCTTAGAGGGGGAAGGCCGTCTTCCCCTAATTAAGGTAATGAGAGGTCTTCAGCCATTCTAAGCATTTGTTTTTTAGGCATATGGGCCAGAGTCTGCAGTATGGTCGGTTTTCTAGGCGTGGTGCGAGTTTTAGGCCTGGATGAAAATGATGGCATTGGTATAATATGAATGTCCGTAGGCCTGAAAACACCCTCAGAAGCCGGTGCCTGCACAGCAGCTCCAGACCCATCCAAGGTAGACACCTGCAGGTTCAATAGTTGAAGAAGCATCTCGCGGCATACTGGACTCCGAATGGGTCTCAGTAGAGGCCTGTGAATCAGAAGTAGTGGGTATCAGGAGCTGCAAAAGCGCCTCACTGAGTACCGGCGGACTGGCAACTAGGTTAACAGAAGCATTGTCGGCAGTTCTGGACCTATGCAGTCTGTCTTTATCCTTACTTTTTTTGGAAGATTGGTAGTCGGATGGCTTGACGAAGCCATTTCGGAGTACACAGAACGAGTACGAAAATAACTAACTGCAAAAATATCCTGGCGACGAATAGCTCGGGCATTGAATAAGGCACAAAACTGACTAGGGATGTCGTGGTCTGGACCTAAGCAGGGGATGCAGTAAGAATGAAAATCTATGAGGCATTTGCTTTCTACAGGTAAACAGGTAAGACAATTGTTAACTTTTACTGACATCTGTTAGAGCAAGAAAAAGGATCCCCAGTGGGGTACTTAGCTTTTTTGAAGACTTCGGGTCTGAAACTTGAAAACGAAAATTTTAGGAGTCGGCCGACTGGCACTTGTGAACTGCTTCTGCTTCGGGCATCGCATGACAAGAAAGACTGGTGTAATGGCGTCAGCTGCATGTTTTATACCCCTGACGACCTGACGTCAAGGAAGAAGCGACAGCAACCGACGCAGAAATCTGAAGACTCTGGTATTCAGGCTGGCTAAGGAATCTACCCTTTCCCCTATTAGTTTGGTGTTCGGTAGATGTTCGTGTTTCACTGTTGCAGTCATCACATTTGGGTTACCTAATGACTGCAACAGTGAAACACGAAGAACATCTACCGAACACCAACTAGATGACCAAAGTCTGACCCAACGCAACAGGGGAGCTGCTAATAATCTTACACTAATAGTAAAAAGATTAGGCAAGAAGACGGAACGGAAAACAAGCTGTGACTTGAAGGAGAAGGTTACAAACAGCTATGCAAGACCTGGAAGTGAAAACCAGAAAGGCTGGGCATGGGGAAAAAAAAGATCAGACAAAAACTTGAAGAAAAAAACTAACCAATAAGCTAAAACCATGGAAAAGTCTGGTGCCACTGCCTAGTGCTTGTTCACAATGAGGTAGAGCTACAAGCTGGAAAAGTTTAAGGGAAGCTGGCTTGAACCTGTGGTAAATACACAAGAAAACAAGTACAGCATAACACATTTTATTAGTACTGAAACACACTAATTAGAAACACCCAGAATAGCCATCCCATGTGCATGCTCCCCTCTACTTATTTGTTTACTGGGGCAGTACAGTGATCAATACTGACCAATTTCAGGCTTAGCCTTGGTAAAATACAAAAGATAAAAAATATAAAAATGAAAGCAATGAGTAGTTCAGACTACATAAAAAAGGTACACACATTCTAGTGAACAATCACAGTGCAATATACAACATATGCTTTAGTTATTAAAATGGGCCAATCTTGAGAAAGAATTGGAAAGGAGATAGTTTAGGTGATATGTCCTGTGTTGAAAGCAGGAGCATTTGGCTTGAATAAAGTGCATTTTGAGTTGCACTCTGAATTTGGAAGTGCTGATTTCCTTAATGTCACTGGGGACAGCTTAAAGGAAAAAGCATGTGCAATGCTGTGGAGTTTAGTTCTAGATGTAATGAGAGTTGGTGTGGCTTGTGAGTAGTGTTATCAGGTTATACGAAAACCAGATATCCCTGCTCAACAGAGACAAAATTAAGTCATTATCTCAGACAATGACCTAACAGTGTGCTCACAGTCAAATACATTTAATTTCATTATGAAAAATGCCAATCAAGAAAAGGTATACTGCATTCTACTTAAAATTAAATGACTCGCAATTACTCCTGAGGTTTACGCTCTCCTCTTGGTTTGGCTAATCAAAGCCTCTCACCTTTAGTACAAGCTCAACAATGTCCCTTTCAACCATAGTAAATTATACAAATCACTTATCTACAAAGCATAAGACATTTGTAAAATATCAGTTAAAAAATAATTTGTATTTATGTGAATGAAATGACAATAGTACACCAATGTGATAAAAATGGATGTTAAATTATTAAGATATTGATATGAATACAGGCTGCAATGAAACACAAAGCACGTAATAATGAAACCAAACCACTAAAGAGAATATCCTAAAAATGTTACGCTTAAAGTAATTAATTCACATTTGGACTAGTTAACCCAGTACACGACCTCATGTACTGCAATTCTAGAATAGCATTTTCGTTAATGTGTGAAGGTAAAATCATAGTACAAGGTTCTTGATTATTTGATTGTCCAAGTTCTATAGAAAATGGTTGTCTAATGATGTCTGGCAAAAGTCATCATCTGCAAAATAAAGTACAACACGGCAAAAAAAATTCAAAAAGGGGAGGGGAGCACAGAGTATGGAAAGTATGGGGAAATTAGTGCAGATGCAGAATACATCATTCTTCCTCCATATATACATGAATTTCCTGTAATACTTAAAAAAAAAAAAAAAAAAAAAAAAAAAAAAAATCAGTCCATGAAGTGCAATTCATGGACTGATTTTTTTTAAAAGTCAGCTACTGCTGGGATATCCAACAACCTGGCAGCAAATTTTGCTATCTACGACTTCTGAAGAACAGCAGCTGGTTGCAAAAAAGCTTCCTTCAAACTATCATGCACACGTGGAATATGAAGTAGTGTTGTGGGACAAGTTTATAAACCTGAGTTTTTTTCCCTAGTAACCTCTACAGTTTTGCACTCAGTGACTTTACACAAGATCAACTTGGGTACAAACATTAAAATCATATGCAAGAACCAAGCAGTCTTTATCCTGCTGCAAAAGAAGCTGTCATCTCCCATCAATTAACATTAGTGGTGTATAGGGGCAGGGATTTTATACTTGCTGAACTATGTTAAGAATCCGATTCCACAGCCAAACATATCTGCGAAAGCTTAATAAAATCCAAATTATTATCACGTGTCTCTAATGTCTTCATACCTCTCTACAATGATACACTGTTATCCCTGTAGTATAAGCCATCTCAGTCATTATGGCTACATCAATCAACAAGCAGAATTCCATTTGTCCATCCATTTTTTGACATTGTCATCTGCTTCTACCAGATGCTGTAGCATACTCCTGCATCTGTAAATATAAACATTTATTTTTTAGCATATCCTATCTGTAAATATGTTTTATTTGTTTATGTGATCCTATTCACTCATGCTGTGTCTGCAAATGGTCTGAGACCAGTGCACTACTCCCTGTAAACAAAGATAAATAAAACAATTCAAAGGGAGCAAACCTGTTCTTTTGTAAGTGATGCAACCAGTTCTGGGCTAAGCAATTTCATTCTGAAGAGTTGCAGCATCAGAAAAACAAAATAGGATCATTTGAACAGTCATTCTAAGAGTGTTCTTGCACCAGAGCTCCAACTAATTCTGGATAAGTCTGCACCAAAGATTCACTACGGATCAATTTCACATCACAAAAACTTACCATAACATTCCATCTGTGTTGTCCATTTTCATTCTTCCTCAACTGCTGGGTTGGCATCCAATCCTCAGATCTGACTTGGCCATTACTTTACCTCGTAGCCAGCAAAAGGCACTTGAGCTCCTTCCTCTCTTACCTATAATGAAGCAACCCTTAACATACCTCAGATCTTGTTTGCAGTTTCACAAAGTAGGAAGTGGTATGATAACATTTCTAACAGAAGAAACCATACCTGAAGACAACACTGTCCTTCACATGTTGGCTCATCAGATCGCATGTTCCAGAAATCTACTGTGAAAAAAGGTTGGGGGCTGGTGGGTGGGAAGTTGAGGAAGAATGAAAATGGACAACAGAAATGGAATGTTATGTTAAGTACATAACTTTATATGATGTCCATTTTCATTCTATCCCCAACTGCTGGGACAGTGTCCCCAGCTAACTAAAAATCCTGGGTGGGCTCTAAAGATACTCCTGAGCAAAATGTTGCTCATTCCCTCAAGACCAGATCCAGTTTGTAATGAGTAGTAAAAGGTATGAGGATTGGCCCAAGCTGCAGCACAGATGTCATCTATGCAAGCCCTAGAGAGCAATACTGAAGAAGTTGCCATGGACCTAGTTGAATAGGCTCTTAAAGACTTTGGCAAGGACAGACCCAATTTGTTGTGGATAACTGATGTGCAATCCTCAGCCATCTGGCTAAACTTACTTTTGCAACTGATATGCCCAATTTAGACTCTGCAAAGGACACAATTTATCTGTCTTCCTGCTTTCTTTTGTTCTATACAAGGAAAACACAACTGTCTGGGGAAATCCAATAAATGCAACATATATTCATCTTTTTTTGCACATTTAGGAGAGAAGACTGTCAAGATTAATGATCTGGTTAATACTGGATTCTAACACCACCTTATGAAGGAAAGAAGGGTTGGTACTACTCTATCCCTATGAAAAAGTAGGAAGGTTTACAGAACAATGCCTGAAGTTCTGAAATTAGTCTAACAGAAGTAATTGGCCACTAGAATGATAGTTTTCCAGGTCAGAAATTTAAGATCACATTTTGCTGTTGGTTCAAATGGGGAGTGAATTAAGGCCTGGAGTATCAAATTTAAATCCCACAGTGGAGTAGGATCTTTATAGGGAGGTCTCAACAGGAGAGTTGCTCTCAAAAAAGCTTTACAAAGTCTAGATGACGGCACGGAAGAATTCTCAAATCTAGTATGAAAGTTAGAGATTGCTGCCAACTGAACTCTAATTGTTGAGGAGCTAGCTCTGTCATTATAAACCATTGCCAAATATTCAAGAACACTGTACAGGAGCTGAGAAGAGGTCAATAGGTTTTCTGATGTGCCCCAAAACAAACCTTTTCCATTTACTTCTGTAAAGCTTTCTTGTAGGAAACTTATGGGAAGATAAAAGTATATGACTGACAGAGGAAGACAGCATTGGTTGTCTGGCTATTAAATGAATTGGAAAAAACTCTGTTAGCCTGAGGTTTGAGATAACCAGAGGAGTCATGTCTGTCGGGTGAGACAGGAGGTCTGGAATCTGATCCAGAAATTGAGGTGGGTAAAGCAAGACAAGGCCAAAGAGGAACCAAATCTCCAGAGACCAGTAAGGTGCAATGAGATGACATTGCTCTTCAACTGGGCAGCTTTCTGCAGAAATTTGTGAATTAGAGGAGTTGGGGGGGGGGGGGTTAGGCATATAGGACACACAGGGGCCAATTGTGCAGTAGTGGGTTCCTTGGTGATTCCCGTGTGGGGGATCAGGGAAAAGAAGCTGCTGCACTTGTGTACGGGAGATGCAAAAAGTTTGCACGAAGGCTAGCCCCATTGACGGAAAATCATTTCTGCCACTTCATGTTGAAAGACTGATTGAATCCACCACCAAAAAGTATCTGTTGTATGCCCGAGTGATTCTTATTTAGGCTGACATACAATGGATAAGGAATCAACCACTAGAATTCTCATATGACATCTTGTTAGAGGAACTAAAATTATGGCTGCTGACATTGACCCCAAAGCTTGAAGAATCAACTAGGCTGAAATGTTGGTACTGTGAATTATTTTCCTGACCTGGAATCAGGTAGCCTGCACTCAAGAGAAGCTGTCAGATACTGTGCTGTGCTGAAAACCACACCTATGAATTCCAATGTTTGAGACGGTTGTAAATGAGACTTGCAATTTATGGTTATCCCCAGATGGGAGCAAGTCTAGAGTACCTTCCTCGCTCTTAGAAGATGCCTGGTCAGGGCTTTAATGAGTCAGTCATCCAAGTATGGAAACACACTGCATCCCTGTAGTTTCAAGTGAGCTGCTACCACCGCTATGCATTTGGTGAACACCACAGGGACTGTGGTGAGGCCAAAGGGCAATGCGCTGAACTGGTAGTGACTGGCTCCCAGATGGAAGCATAAATACCTTCTGGATTGTCTTTTCACTTTTATGAGATAGATCTTTCGAGCACATTCAGTCATCCTTGCCCAAAAAGGGCAGAATGGACTGAAGTGACCATCCGGAACTGTGCATGTTGAACCAATTTGTTCAAGTCTCAGAGATCCAAAATTGGTCTCCGGTCCCCCCATTCTCTTTGGCACTATAAACAATCTTGAGTAAGTTCTGGATTATATCTGGTCTGGTGGGAGCTCTTGGATGACTTTCTAGCAACATTTGTATTTCTAATGCTGCTGCTTTCCTATGACTGGGTGGAACACTGGGAAATCTGTATACAGATGGAAGTGGAAGGGAAAAAGGAATTAAATAGCCTCTGGAAATAATCCTATGCACCCATGTATCTTTTGGGATGTTTGGCCAGGCTCTCTGGTGAAGGGATAGAGTCCCGATTACCTCCAGAAGGGGACAATTTGGCCTCCTTTAAGGAGCGCTGGTAGGGTCTATTGGAGAAGGAATCTCTAGTGTGTCTAACTTTAGGGCCAAAAGAACTGCCATCAAAGGGTGCATTGCCAAACGAGGACTTGAAGGGCTCCACAAAGTGCATAAAGGCATGCCTCCTGATGGAAATGCCTGAATCTACCACCCCTGAGGCACCTTCAGCTCCATACGAGATAAGCCACATAGACGAATTAGAAACAGATTGCAGGGTAGCCAAATGCAAGGCCACAAAAGTCTGGGTCTTGGCAGTAGTAGTCTCAGAAAGAGAATTTGATAATTCCTTTACGAAGTCTTTGTAATCATGTAAAGTGCGCCAGGTAGTTCAGTGACCCGGCTGCAAAGGACGTTGAAGCATACACATGCTTCCCAAATCTCTCCAAATACCGAAAACTTCCTGTTGGGGGGGATGGACAGATGAACTCAGCTCAGCAATTTCCTTCTTGATGGGCGCCTCCATGACCATAGCATCTAAGGGCACTCCTTTGCAACAGAATGCCCTACCTACAGGTGGAGCCAGAATCCAATTTGGTCTTTTGGGGATTAGTTCAAATGAGTCAGGCTCCTTCCACGCCTGCCTAGAGATAAAGTCAATGAGCTCATCGGCAGGTGGAGTAACCCAGGAGGCAGATGGGCCAGCTCAAAGGCCTCCAGGAATACAGACTCTTCTGGAGAAGGATTATCAGGATGACTGACCACCCCCTCTGCTTAAGGATCTCAAGGATGTCTCCGAACTTCGGTGGTGATTGTGGGGACCTTTCCCCTTCAATCGAAATCGGTACCTTCAGTGACAGAGTCCCAAGTGCTCCCTCTTTTACATCGTCTTCCTACGGACTTCCTCAGTGGGATGCTCTGGTGAAGTGTCTGCAGAGATTATAATACCCTGCTGGGGAGTCTGGAGACTGAGCTTGCTGTCCCTGTGGCATAGAATGATGTGGCTCAAGGTGCAAGAGACATCTTGGATCCAGAGGAAAGATGCGATGTGGGAGAGGCCATCCATTTTGCAAAAGCTGAGAAAACACTCTCCACCACTTCAAAATCAGAATGCCCAGGGAAGAAAGCAGCCTATGGAGATGAGAAGCTAAGCTTCTACCCCATTGGCTCCATCTGCCCTGACAGCAATCCACCAGACGCGGAGGTCACTGCTGAGCTAGCCAATGCAGAGGCTCCGAGGGTCAAAGACAGCTCTGACAACTTCAGAGTACACTAATACTTTGTATCCAACAGACACTATAGCTCCAAGAGTCATCCGGCTTGAAAACAGTCTGAGCCGAAGCACTTGGAGACTGGATCGGATCCAAAGATATTTGTATCTTCAGCTCTGAGGAAGACTGTCACTAGTATACTCTGCTCCAAGGGCTCAGAAACAGATGGACAGATTGAAGGAGCTCAAAGAGGTGGAGTAGTGTGAACTAGGGCTTCCTGACCCAATGATGTAGGAACCGGAGAACTCCCATCTGTATCTGCGCCGAGAGAAATCTTATTCTGTCCATATCAATTTCGGTCAGACTTCTGGAAGAATGAGAGGAAGCTAAGGATGGGGACAGAGTGCCGACGTCCCATAAAAGGAGAAAGTATTCTGGAAAATACCGATCAATAATGGGCGAGTATCTAGTTCTTGGTAAGGGCTTCTGATCTAAAGAGCTTGGATCTGAGGGGGCCGTTGTCAGATCAGACACTGATACAACAGACGTAGCCTTTGAATCCAATTGTTTTTTCACTGGCAGCTCCACGGAGCTGAGAACCCTGAATGTCAAGGAGACTTAGTGGAAGGCTCATTAGATTTGGACTTGGAGGGTTGAGCTCCAGCAACAGCCTCAGAGGAAGACATAGGGAGTAACTCTTTCAAAATAGGGGTATTTTTCTGGTCTGCAATGGCAAGCGGATTAACGTTTTTACATATTTGACAGTCTACATGAAGGTGATCTGGGCCCAGACAATAAAGGCATAAAGAACACGTGTCAGACAAGGGCAACTTGTGCCTGTACTTTCGGCACTTCTTAAAACCAGAAGGGCCTTCTGACATCTTTAACTACAAAATATAAAAAAGACAAATTTTTTTTTTTGTAATAGGAAAAGGGAAGAAAAATACCAAAGACGATACAAAGAATTACACTAAACTAGTGTAAAGGCAGGAAAAAATGAAAACTACTAACAATGGTAAAACCTACACTAAGAGTAAGAAGTGGGAGTATTTATAGAAAGGAACAGAACTATTATAGATATAGAAAATTAAAAAAAAAAAAAACTATCGTTTTATCAGTTGCTTGAGAGCTGAAGGTGACCATGTCAAATCAAGAAAGCAGCAAACGAGATCTGAGGTATGTTAGGGGTTGGTGCATTACGGCTAAAGGAGGAGCTCAACAGCTTTTTGGTGACCACAAGCTAAAGTAATGGCAGAGTCAGATCCAAGGATCGGATCTGAACCCACAAGTTAGGGATACAACGAAAATTGAAATCGGATCTTAAATTTTCTTTGGTTTAGATAATTGCACTGACAGCAGTTTTAGCGCAACACTACAAATGTTCAAAAGTGAGCAGAACAACAAGTGTTTTTTACAAACTGAAGTCAAGATCAGATTTCAAAGTAAGCAATGGAAGTTGCTTTATGTGGTGAAAAAATCATAATTAAAAATACTGGTATCTTTAAACCTGGTTCTTTTCATAGTGTCTTACAAACAAAATTGACAAGCTGCTAGCATACTGAACAGCCAATCGGAACTATACTTGAATAGAAAAGACAAGATATCCAAAAAACAATCTTTTTCGACAATTGATGTAGTGGACCTTTTCAGCTCTATCCCACACGAGAAGGGGCTGGAATTATTCCACGCATTAATAGACTATACTAATCTTGGCAATACCATGGTGAATTTTACAATGGAACTAATGGAGCTTATATTAACTAACAACTACATTACCTTTTAGAACGAAAATTACAGACAAGCTAAAGGCGTAGCAATGTGGACAGGTTGTGCCCCCATTTATGCCAATTTGGTAATGGCAAGGAGGGAATTTAACCACGTGTTTATGTCTAGATTCGCTCAAGAATGGTTATTCTACGGTCGATACCTTGATGATATTTTTATTTTACGGAAATGTAGGGAGTCTATAGTACATGGATTTGTTGAGCACATTAATGGGGTTTGTCCATACTTTAGGTTTACACATAAATTTAAAGTGGACAGTATTGATTACCTGGATGTCAACATTTCCAGGGATATGGAATTGGGGAACTTTACCACTACAGTATATCGTAAATCTACTTATTCTAAATGTTTTCTAAGTTACAACAGTCAACACCCTCACCATGTGGAAAAGAAACCTGGTCAGGGGACAAATGATCGGGGAGGGAGCTAGGATGTGTTCTACACTAGCCAACTTGAAAAGGGAACCGGGTAACCCAAGTCAGATGTTTATTGCTAGAGGTTACCCTGAAAACTGGGTCAAGCAGACCAGTTTGGAAATTTTTGATGGTTGGGGGACTAAGTTCAAACCATTGTTGAGACAGGTTCATTCTGAGGTTCAGGATTCAGTAGGTAATGTTGCATTTCCACAAGCTATGGTGACCCAATTTTGGTGCATCTGGTAAAAAGGTGAGAGGTTTTGAATAAGAACTGGGTGATACTAGAATGTAACAACCAACTAGTTAATACATTAGGTCATGGTCCCATCTTTACATACAAGGTGGGAGGTAATCTAAAATTTTTGTTGGAACACCCTATTAAAACGAAGGATAGTAGAGGAACAAGGCCATGTGGAAGGTGCAATTACTGTGCGTATATGGTGAATTCAACAGAGATGTGGGTGGGGGTACCCCCACAGAAAGTTAGATTAGCAGGGGGAAATTGCAACACTCTTTGGGTAGTTTGAGTGTTTGCATGGGATGTAAAGGGTATTACGTGGGTAAGACGGAGAGGGCAATTCGGAAGAGAATATATGAGCATTTACATGCTATTAATACACAGAACCATAATTATGCCCTTTTTAAACACACACTCACTTGCCCTGTGTTTTCTGGCTTCAAATTTGGTATTTTAGAATTAGTTACTAAAAATGTTGGGGGGGGGGGGGGGAGTAACTGGTCCAACCAGACTGAGAAGGCTGAGTTGAAGTGGCATCTCCGATTAAATGTTTGCCAGCCCCCTGACATGAATGAACATGTCTCTTTAAATCCCATTTTAATTGAACGGGCTTCGATACTTAAGTTCAATTTTTTTATGATAATAAGCTGTTTGTAATACGTCTTGTCTTTTTAAGAATTTTTTGATCAAGAAATTGGGTTGACTATTTAAAGGGGTTTTGAGTTAAGCACTTTTGGTTTTGATAAAGTCTGCACTGAGACAGACAAAAGCGCTTACCCTATTGTCTGTTCACATCTATTGTTTGTTATTAAACATTTTATTATTATTGGAACATCTGGATTTTTTTCGTGGACTACTGTGGGAATTGTGCCTCAGGTGTGGTGTTTTGCTTACTATTCTTTAAGAGCTGGTTTGATGGTTACTGAATCATTAAGACCTGAGCCTAAATATGCTCCAAGTCTCAAGATCCATTTCATTTCCATAGTGTCCGTCTGACTATATATATATTCCCTAACCTAACATCTGTATGTACAACTTGTAGCACTTTGAATAAAAAAAAAGTCTGTTCCTCTCCTGCTAACACAGTATGTTTAGCAAGTGCACTATAATCCAGCCCTTTCTGAGTACAGTACAAATGATCTCTTACCCTCTCCCGAAGATGCCTATTGGTTTTCCCTATGTAGAACTTAAGGGGAATAACACAAAGGGCCAGATATATTAAATCTTTAGTAATTTGCAGAAAGGGGTTATGGAGAGTCTGAAATCTCTAGGGCCATTAAGACTCCCATGGATGATAGATTGATTACTGTATTTAATGAACCTGCTCTACTACTTTTGTTGTCTGATGAAGCACTGTAGAGTGTGAAAGCGCTTACCATTTATTAAAACATCTCTTTGGATTTTACTGGATTTTGTGTTACTGCCTGTCGTGTGTCTGCACAGTTTTTACAGATTGTTTTTTGGATATTTGGTATCTGTGCAGTTTATCGCCGAGTGCTCTGTCTTCTTCTTTGTTTGCCAGAAAAGACAAGATATTGAAAAAGATTTAAACCCAAGATATGTATTCAAAACTGCTATAAGCAAACAAGGCTTCAAAGCAGACTTAAGGATAGCTGCGCTCCACCTAATGCACTGTCACATTGGGTAAAAATGGGTAATGCGTCACATAATTGAAGTTATTTTCATCTACTGCCAAAGAATTTGTCAGGCTACAACCATTTATCATGATTACTATCTTGAATTGCAGGCAGAGTGGGGGACAAGTCTGATAAATGCCAGCCTTGATTTAACTCTAAGTGCAAAAGTTAAAAGTGTGACTTTTTTTTTGGGTTGGAAAAACAGATGTCATTCCACTATAATGTTGCAGAGCTGCATGCAACTCCTATAGCAATCTCATGAACAGCCAACACTAGCTGAAGGAAATTTCTAGATGAGCAGGGAACAGAAGCCAGGTCCTTCTTCCATACCACATACGTACCACACACAACAGACAGAGTTACCAGTCCACCTACAGTTTTGTCTCCGACATGTAGGTGGAAACCATCAAAAGAAAACCCAAATGAACATTACCAAACTAATATGACAAGAAGCAATCAAAAGGGTAAAAAGTTGTGAACTTCACACAAAGACTCCTGCTAGGCAGGAGCTACAGTCAAAAATCATTGAGCTGGAGTATGTGGGTTAGTTACAGGGGGCACCCTAAATTCCTGATAGCAGCCAAACGTCTCTCAAGAGAGAATGGATCAAGAAACTTATCACAACTTTTTAAGCAATCGGGAAGTGGTAGGAGTAAACTTTCAAATTCTCAAATCCTGGACCTGAAGAGCAAAAAAAAACCCCTCTGGGTTAAGAATTCCCAATTTATCCTGGAAATTCAGCTCAACAGATATGGAGGAAAAACACCTACATAGAAAAGCCTATAAAGTTAAAATGTGAAACAGAAGCATCATCCAACAGAAAGCAAGCTAACATATGAAGGAGATTAAAGAAATAGCAGTACCAGCAAAGTACAGTTGTGTACACTTACCATAAATGTAGATGTTAGAGTGTATTCACTGTTGCAGTCATTAGATTTGGGTTACCCTGCTGGCAGGTTGCCCTCAGTCGGCCTGAATTCCAAAGTCTTGGGTCCTGCGTTGGTTGCTGTCACCTCTTCCCTGACGTCAGGTCGTCAGGGGTATAAAAGATGCAGCCAATGCCATTTTATTCAGTTTTTCTTGCCCCAGAGGTCAGGTGCCCCCAAAAGGGTAGGCTAAATTTATGTAAATAAAACATACATGGACCAGAAATGAGCCTTATTTTAATTTATAAGCAAATACACCACCTAGGTTGTATAGATTAGAGGAGTAAAGATAAGTTCCAGCAAAAATAAGGGGGATGGCGGGTGGGAAACCTGGACTGCAACAGTGAATACACTCGAACATCTACATTTATGGTAAGTGTGCACAACTGTACTATGTTTTTCGTGTTTCACTGTTGCAGTCATTACATTTGGGTTGAGTCCCAAAGCCATGGTTGGGGGGCTGGAGCTAAACAGCATTAGGAGCGGTTGAGGCCCTGCAGAACTGCAGTGGCAAAGCCTGCCCTGGATTTAGAGTAAAGAGGCAGATTGTAATGTTTTGTAAAGGTATGCACTGAACTCCAAGTGGCAGCCTCTAAAATGTCTTTGGTTGGTACTCTCTGAGAAAGGCTGCAGAAGTGGTTGCAGCTCTGGTTGAATGTGGCCTAATGCCCTTAGGCACTGGTTTGCCATGCTGCGAGTAGCAGAAATGAATGTAGTGACCTATCCACTTTGAAATAGTCTGCTTGGAGATGGCCTTTCCTTGTGATGCTGTGGCATATGCCACTAGTAATTGTTCTGTCTTTCTGAAAACTTTAGTTTTGTACAAGTAGAATCTAAGTTGACTGTGTACATCCAAAGAATGCAGAATTTTCGCCCCCTTGTTCTGTGGATTTGGATAAAAGGTTGGCAAATGAATAGTTTGGTTAAGGGCTACACTGGACACCACCTTAGGCATAAATGTAGGGTTTTGTTCTCAGAGAGACCCTGTCTGGATAAAAAATGGTAAAGGGTTCCACGGCCATGAGAGCATGTAGCTCTGAAACTCGTCTTGCAGAAGTTATTGCTAGGAGCAGAACTGTTTTCCAAGATAAGAATTTTATATCTGCAATAGCAGCTGGCTCAAAAGGCGGTAATGTGAGTTTTTCTAAGACATAATTGAGGTCCCATGCAGGTACTGGCGTTCTCCTTGGAGGCCTTAAGTTTTTGGCTCCTCTGAGGTACCGCCTTAATAAAGGATGAGAAAAGAGTGGTGGCTCTGTATTGTAATGAGCCGAAATGGCAGAGGCATGGATTTTAATTGATGAGAAAGATAGGCCTTTGTCCAGCATCTTGGTTAAGTATTGCAAAATCTGAGGAATATTTGGGACAGCTGTATCAGTTCCTTGAGCTTGGTTCCAAGCGCAAAAATCTCTTCCATTTCCCAGCATAGGATTTTCTAGTACCAGGCCTTCTGGCTTCTAAAATGACATCCATCACAGCTTTACTGAGAGGTGTGGTTTGTACGGCTACATTATCCGCCATGCTGCCAGGTTTAGGGTCCTGAGTTGGCTGTGCAGAATCTGATTGTTTTTCTGGGACATTAGATGAGGTATTTGAGGTAAGGTCCAGGCTGGGCAGTGGGACAAGTTCTTTGAGATCGGATACCAGTACTGGCGTGGCCAGTCTGGGGCAATCAGAATAATTTTTGGTTTCTCCTGCCTGACCTTTAGGAGTACCTTGGGGAGGAGAGGTAGTGGAGGAAAGGCATACACTGATAGGTTTGTCCAGTTGAAAGATAAGGCATCCACTTTCCAAGCTTGTCTGTGATAAGTCCTTGTGCAGAATCTTTTTAGTCGATTGTTTTGAGGGTAGGCAAACAGATCTATGTCCAGGCGTCCCCATTTCTTTGTTATGCTGAAAACTTGTGGATCCAGGTGCCACTCATGGGGATCCATGAGGTTTCTGCTTAGTTCGTCCGCCAGAGTGTTTTCCTTTCCTGGCAGGAATTGTGCCTGCAGATGAACTTGGTAAGTCAATGCTGTGTCCCATAAAGCCATGGCTAGTCTGCACAGGGGATAAGAATGAGTGCCCCCCTGTTTATGTACCACATGACCGTGGTGTTGTCTGTCTATCAGTAGTTGCCCTGGATGAAGTAGGTCCTTGAAAGCTGTCAGGGCATTTTGAACAGCTAGCATCTCTTTTTGATTGATATGTAGATGCTTTTGGTTTGTGGAACAGGTGCCCTGAATGCCTCTTCCTGCCATGTGTGCCCCCCAGGTATAATCTGATGCATCCGTCGTTAGGCTCTGCCTGGCTGGGGGTAGTGAGAATGGCTGTCCCTTGTTTTGGCGACAAGCCTTTGCCTACCATCGAAACTCCTGTTGCAGGCAGGGAACTAGAGTAATCGTCGTTTCCAGACTGTGGCAATGTTGCATCCAAACACTTTTTAGGTACCACTGAATTCAACTCAAATGCAGTCTTGCATATCGAATTAGTAAGATGCAGGATGCCATGAAGCCCAAAGCCTGCAGAATTTTTCTTGCAGATAACTGGGCCTTTGTTGCCATTTCCTTGAAATAGGTAGTCAGTTGCCCTTGTTTGTCTGGAGTGAGATAAGCCATCTGGACAGTTGTATTTAAGCTTGCACCCAGGAATATTATCTCTTGAGAGGGTACTAGTTTTGATTTCTTTTTGTTGACTGTGTACCCTAGGCATGTTAAGTCTTATCACAAACGTCAGATGCTGGAGTAGAATATGTCCTTGTTCTCTGCTTGTATGAGGCAGTCGTCCAAGTAAGGATATATTTGTATTCCTCTTTGTCTGCAGTAAGCAATTACTGGTGCCAGGCACTTTGTGAAGACCTTGGGCGCAGTAGATAAGCCAAAGGGCAGTGCAGAGAATTGGTAATGCTTTGAGCCAGCCTTGAATCTGAGGAATCTTCTGCATGTTTGTCTGATTGGGACATGCAGGTATACCTCTTTTAGGTCTCAAGTCATGAGCCAAGCCTTGTTGCCCAGCATGGGCAGAAGCTGCTGTAAGGTCGTCATCTTGAATTTTAGTATATCCAGGAAAGGGTTTAGAATAGATAGGTCCAGTATTGGTCTCCATGCTTGGTCCTTTCTGGGTACCAAGAACAGTCTGGAGTAAAATCCTTGTTCCTGCTCTTGCTGAGGCACTTGTTGAATAGCCCTCATGTCCATGAGGGCTGCGACTTGTTTTTGAGCCTCTGCCCATTGATTTTTTGGCAGGTCTGGCCAACCGTTTGCCCTTGGTAGGGTATGGAAATTAAACTTATAGCCTTGAGACACTATGTCTAGAACCCATTTGTCCTGGGTTATAATGTGCCAAATTTGAGAAAAAAGTGCTAGTTTTCCCCCTAAGGGTGCTGCCAGGAGATAAGTGCTTGGTGCAGGCAGGGGGAAGTCATTGGGACTGTTTCCTGTATGATTGTGATTTGTCCTCTCCACCTTTGGAGGTAGAGGCACTCCACTGCTTAGACCTGTAGGATCCTTGCGGCTGTGATCTGCCTCTAGGGCATCTGGATCTGCCCCTCTGAGGTCTGTCCGAGACTGGAAAGGACCATTTCTTTGTAGGCCAGTGTCTGCTAAATCTAGCTGGCTGTACCTGTAAGAAATCCTTGACCGTTTGCATAGATTTAGCTTTGTCTTCCATTTTCTTTAACACCTCTTCTGCCTTAACACCAAACAAGGTATCATGTTGTAAAGGAGCATCTAATAATTTTGCTTTAACATGGTCAGGCAGATTTTGTTCTTTTAACCAAGCATGCTTCCTAATGACAGAACCCAGAACAACGGCCCTGCAGGAGGCCTCCAGAGAATCAAAACCATTGCAAAGTATGCTTTCCAACTTGTTCAGCTGCATGTAATAAATCCTGTATTTCTTTGTTTTCTGCACATTCAGAATTTGCCATCATTTTCTGTTTAAGCAATGTCATGATATATTGCTGATATTTGAGCACATGAAACTGGCAATTTAAGGCCCTTATAGCCAAAGTGGCAGATGTGTAAATCTTTTTTCCCCATCTATCCAGAGCCCTAGAATCCCTATCAGAGGGGGTAGGGGGTAGGGTTTTTTGCAGTAGAAGCCTTGACCCCTTTTGGACCCTGAGAAATAGTTTCTGGGTCTGCAGTAGGGTTTTTGAAAAGGAATTTATGAGAGTCAGGGACCCTGTAGTATCTGTCCGGCTTAACAGGAGCTGGAGGTAAAGAGTCAGGGGTCAGACTGGACTCAGAGAACACATCATCTACAATGTCCAACACAGGTGGAATAGCTAGAGGTCTGTATCGAGGAAGTAAAAGGAAGTCTCTGAGCCTTTTCTTAGATTCTGAAAAATCTTGGAAGAGGCTCCCATAGCGGTAACCCTTCAACTGCCAATAGCATTCACCTTAAAAATAGAAAACATTTTTATTCAAAACATGTTCCGCCATACAAATCAAAAGCGTACTGAAACCAACTGGATATAATTTGGCTCTAACCAAAACTTGAGGGCCTCAAGTCCAGTCCAATGTGGTATATTTTATATCTTGATATCTTTTGCTCCTATATATGCAGACTTATTCATGGGCTACATTGGAGGAGCAACTCATTTATGATCAAACACATAACATCTATCCTGAGGAGCTGGATATTTGGCGACGTTATCTTGATGATTGTTGGTGAGTTTGGCGTTCCGATGAAGAATATTTGGCTGAGTTTGTGTCATACCTCAACCATAACAAATGGGGTATTGAGTTTGCTTCAACTTATCAACAAAATCAAATCAACTTTTTGGATGCAACAGTCATCAGGAACCCAGATGGTACTTTACGAAGCAAAACATTTCGTAAATACCCGCAATACAATACTTTATTACATGCAACTAGTATGCACCCTAGCCACATCATCCGGAATATACCCAAATCCCAGTTCCTCAGGATACGCAGGATTTGTTCTGCAGAAAATGACTTTGAAGAATCACAACAAGATCTAACCAACAGATTTAGAACCAGGGGATACAAGGAGCCTGACATTTAGTTAGCACGTCACTTTGCAACCAATTCCACCAGAACTTCCCTTCCCAAATATTGTGACAGAAATAGGGATGCACAGGATGGAGGATTGCGGTTTACTACTACCTATGGGCGTAACATCAATTTGATTAGAAATACCATGATGGAACATTGGAACATCCTCACTGCCAATGAGGATATTGCCTCCTTAGGTCGGTAACGCTTGTCAATATGGTTACCGTAGAGGGAGAACACTAAGTTAATTTTTTTTCACATTTTAAGAGGATGGGTTCAGGTGGCATTATACATCAACAACTTACGATGACTGGTGACAAACTTTGGGGCACTTATCAATGCTGCCATTGTTCATCATGTCCATTTATATTCACATCTAAACAATTTTCCTGTAAAAACACTGACAGGATTTTTAACATGAATTTTTTTGGCAACTGTTAATAGTGATTGGGTGGTATATCTTGCGACTTGCACATGTGGTTCATTTTATGTGGGTCAGACATCACGGGCGTTGAGATTACGCATGTTGGAACATCATAGTGACATTCGAACCAAAAGAGAAACCAACGCTCTGTTCAGGCACTATACACAACATCATACCGCTAGATTGCAATTTTGTATTGTAGATAGAATTTTGGGTGACAGATCCAACAAATAGGGATGGCATTCCATTCTCAATCAAAAAGAGAAATACTGGATTATCAAGCTAGGGGCACTATTTTCTCCTGGTTTAAATGATCATTTATAACCAATTAATATATCCAATACTGAATGTATTATCATACTTATGTTTTATTACCATATTTGCTATTTGGATCATCTATTTTTACTAGTTATTTTTTATTTTCTAGTTCATATTTTTCCTTCCAGTTTTTCTTTCAGGCAGTATTATGAGCATGCCTAAAATCCTTTGGAAGTACCTCATTGGTCTATGGACCTTATTTAAACCTGCATTTGTGCATCATTTCCTGTTTGTACTTTTCTTGTTCCACTGAGGAAAGCCATGTTAGGCTGAAACCGGTCTGGATTATTGAATTGTTCAATATGTATTAAAACACTTAAGTTTTACCTTAGTGTTGCTGTAGTTTTGTTGCTGATATATACTGAGTTTTATGCTGGCATTTTTTCAGTAACTGATAATTAAATCTTCACCCAAAATAGCTTAATGCAAAATCGTACTGACGCTTAATAGTGCATTGGTTAAATCTAGCACAAAACCGACAACTAGCTACGTCGTGGTCAGGGCCTAGGCAAGGAATACAGTAAGAATGAAAGTCCTTATGGAGGTATTTGCTTCCCACAAGAAATACAATTAACTTTTTCTGACATCGGTCTGGAGCAAGAAAAAAGTTTCCCCAACGGGGTACTTAGCTTTTAATGAAGACTTCGGATCTGAAACTCTATCACGAAAATCTCAGGAGTCGGCCGACCGGCACTTGCGAACTGCTTTTGCTTTGGGCACCGCGTGGCAGGAAAGACGGAATAAAATGGCGTTGGCTGCATCTTTTATACCCCTGACGACCTGACATCAGGGAAGAGGCGACAGCAACCGACACAGGACCCAAGACTTTGGAATTCAGGCTGACGTGAGAGCAACCTGCCAGCAGGATAACCCAAATGTAATGACTGCAACAGTGAAACACGAAGAACATCTGCACAAACAGAAAAAAAGTAAAGGGCTGCAGATTTACTCAAGAACTTAAGATGTGTATATCCTGATTTAAACAAAGGAAAACATGAGAAAAAAATGAAATTAGCAGTGAAGCCTACAAATTGCTGGTACAGCATAGGGATCAAAGTCTCAAAAAAGGCTGGAAGATATGGAGTAAGAATGTTCCACCTAACCAAACCAAGCAAGGAAGTAACCTTGCCAAATGAAAACAGACCCTAAAACCTTAAAATGTTCAATGACTGCCTTTACAAACCGAAATATTTATGACAAATTCCTGAAACAAATATATTAACCAAGAAATTGGCAGAAGACTTCTCCTTTTGGACATTAAAATCCAAGTACCAAAGGCCTAACAGGTTAACGAAGCCAAGTACACGGGCATTAATGCCCTTCTAGCCTGCCAATATATACAAAAAGAGTTGTTCCCTAATTGGCCAGGCTGTTTTTAAAAATATCTGAACTAGTACTTGCTTTAACATAATATGGTAGCCTAATCCATAGATCAGCTGTGCTCTCAGAGAACCAATTAGTAAACTTCTCATTCCTATAAAATCTTCTACATAGGCTGACAATTGTCTGACGACACTCTACTACTTTTTGATGACTCCAAATATTCCCAGAGGTAGTTGTCTCTAAATGAACTATATACCCCGAAAAAGATCTCTTAAATATCTATATGACAGTGTACAGCTTCAGATATTTTAGTCTTTTAATAACTTAAACTTTCACATCCATGGATGCCACTGGTGCATTTCCTCTGTACTCTTTCCAGTTTACTCATGTTTGTTTTCTTATAAGGTTTCCATATTGTTATTCCATACCAAGTCTCAGTCTAATGTAACCAACAATGACTGTCATTTCTGATTTCCTAGACTAAAAATCTTCTTAGAGAACCTATACAAGGTCATGGGATTCAGAAAAAAAAGTACAGTTGTGTACACCTACCATAAATGTAGATGTTCGAGTGTCTTCACTGTTGCAGTCATGACTGTAGGGTTCTCCCCTGCCTGCAGGCAGTCCTCAGTCGGCCAGAATCCCAAAGTCTGGGTCCGGCGTCGGCTGTTCAACCATGCTCCCTGACGTCAGAGCGCCAGGAGTACAAAGCTGACAGCCGACGCCATGTTCTCCAGTTTTTCTTGCCCCAGATGTCAGGAGTCCCAAAATGAGAAAGGTCCCATATCCTTTGCAAATACACCTCAGAAGAATGGTGAAAAAAGAAACCACACAAAAGTAAAAATAAGAGGGGACAGGAGGGAGGGAAACCCAGACTGCAACAGTGAAGACACATCTACATTTATGGTAGGTGTACACAACTGTACTATGTTCATCGTGTTTCACTGTTGCAGTCTGACTGTAGGGTAGAATCCCAAAGCAGAATGAAAGGGAGGTGGTCATAAAGTAGAAGGGGCAGCTAAAAGGCCCTGCAAGACTGCAGAAGCAAAGCCTGCCCTAGACTTAGAGTAGAGAGGTAGATTGCAGTGCTTTGAAAAAGTATGCACTGAACTCCAAGTTGCAGCTTCCAAAATGTCTTTGGTAGGAACTCCCCTGAGGAAGGCAGCAGAAGTGGCAGCAGCTCTGGTGGAATGAGTCCGTATACTCCCTGGGATTTGCTTTCCATGGTGTGAATAACAAAATCTGATTCCATGAGCAATCCATTTAGAAATGGTCTGTTTTTAAATGGCCTTACCTTGGGAACTTGAAGCATAAGAAACAAACAATTGCTCTGATTTTCTGATGTCCTTGGTTCTGTCCAGGTAAAAACGTAGTTGTCTGTGTACATCCAAGGAATGTAAGATCCTTTCCCCTTTATTTTGAGGAGTGGGGAAAAAAGTTGGCAAGTGGATAGTTTGATTTAAAGCCACTTTGGAAACCACCTTAGGCATGAATGTAGGATTAGTCCTCAAAGACACCCTGTCTTGATGAAAAATAATATAAGGTTCCACAGCCATAAGAGCTTGCAACTCTGAAACTCTTCTGGCAGAGGTCAGGGCTAACAGGATGGCTGTTTTCCAAGATAAAAATGTGATGTCAGAAGAGGCAGCAGGCTCAAAAGGAGGTAAGGTGAGCTTTTCCAAAACATAGTTGAGATCCCAAGCAGGAATGGGAGGAGATCTAGGAGGTCTTAAGTTCTTAGCTCCTCTGAGAAACTGTCTCATGAGCTGGTGGGAAAAGATTGGAGGGTCTGTATTATAATGAGCGGAAATAGCAGAGGCATGTATCTTAATGGAAGAGAAAGAGAGACCCTTATGTAAGAGATCTGTCAGGTAAAGTAAAATCAAAGGAATGTTCGGAAGAAGAGGATCAGAATCCTGAGCCTGCATCCAGGAACAAAATCTTTTCCATTTTCCTGCATAAGATTTTCTAGTGCTAGGACGTCTGGCTTCTAAAATGACATCCATAACCTGCTTGGGTAGGAGAGAAGGAATCAAAGGCCCTGGATTAACCAGGCCGCCAGGCTGAGAGTGCTGACATGGGAGTGTAGAACCTGACCCTGATGTTGGGACAGAAGGTTCGGAGTCTGTGGTAAGACCCAAGGGGGCTCCAGACATAGGTTTTTCAGAATGGGGTACCAAAACTGTCGAGGCCAATTTGGGGCCAACAAGATTATCATCTTGGACTTGTCCTGTTTGATCTTTAATACCACCCGTGGGAGAGGAGGAAGAGGCGGAAAGGCATATCCCGAGAGGTTTCTCCAACTGAATGATAGTTTATCCACTTTCCAAGCTTGTTCGTGGAAAGTCCTGGTGCAAAAATTCTGTAGTTGATGATTGAGATGGGATGCAAAGAGGTCTATGTGAGGACATCCCCAGACTGCTGTTATCATCCTGAATATTTCGGTGTCCAGCATTCATTCGTGTGGATCCGAAAGGTTTCTGCTCAGACAGTCTTGCCAGGAAGTTTTGCTTCCCTGGTAGAAACTGAGCTTGAAGGTCCAGATTGCAAGCTAGAGCTGTGTTCCATAGATCCATGGCTAGTCTGCAAAGGGGGTAGGAATGAGATCCCCCTTGCTTGTTTATGTACCACATAACTGTGGTGTTGTCTGTCCGTATCAGTAGTTGTCCTGGTTGTAGAAGATTCCTGAAGGCCATTAGAGCTTTCTGAACGGCTAACATTTCCTTTAAATTGATATGCAGGTGCTTCTGATCCTTTGTCCAAAGGCCCTGCAGACAGTTGCCCTGAAAATGGGCTCCCCAAGCATAATCCGAGGCGTCCGTGGTTAGAATCTGAGTGGCAGGAGGCAGACATAAGGGTTTCCCTTTGTTTAGAGTACATGCTTTGGACCACCAAAGGAATTCCTTTTGAAGACGAGGCAGGACGGAGATCAGTATGTCTAAACTGTGGCAATGCTGAGACCATACACTTTTTAGGTACCACTGTATTTTCATCATGTGTAGTCTTGCATATGGTACGAGAAGGATGCAGGAGGCCATGTAACCCAAAGCCTGCCGGAATCTCCTTGCAGATAGCCGAGTTAAAGTTGCCAAGGTTTTGAAAGTTGAAGCCAGCAGAAACTGTTTTTCGTATGTCAGAAATGCCATCTGGGTTGTTGTGTTTAAAGAAGCGCCCGAAAAATTATCTGTTGTGAGGGTGTCAAATTTGACTTTTTTATGTTTACAGTGAACCCCAGGAACTTGAGAAGATCCTGAACAAACCGTAGATGCTGGAGTAAGACCTCCTTGCTGACTGCCTGAATAAGACAGTCATCCAGATAAGGGTAAATTTGAATTCCCTTGAGTCTGCAGTAAGCTACTACTGGAGCCAGGCATTTGGTGAAGACCCTGGGCGCAGTAGACAATCCAAAGGGCAGCGCAGAGAATTGAAAGTGCCTCGATCCGGCCTTGAACCTGAGGTATTTTCTGCGTTCCTGCCTGATGGGAATGTGTAAATATGCCTCCTTTATATCCAAAGTTACCATCCATGCATTTTTGGACAGCATTGGAAGTAGCTGCTGTAGAGTAAGCATCTTGAATTTTGGAATCTCTAGAAAGGTGTTCAAGACTGACAGATCCATAATGGGTCTCCATGAGTTTTGCTTCCTGGGGACTAGAAAGAACCTTGAGTAAAAACCTTGTCCCATCTCTGAAAGTGGAACTAGTTCTATGGCTTTCATAGCCAAAAGAGCTTCCACCTGGTTTAAGGCCTCTGTCCATTGATGTTTTGGAAGGTCTGGCCATCCGCTTGGCCTTGACAGGGTATGAAAATGGAATTTGTAACCTCTTGAAACCACATCCAGAACCCACTTGTCTTGGGTTATAGGAGTCCAATTTCGATGAAAAAGAGAAAGTTTTTCTCCGAGAGGGGCTTCAAGGCAAGACGTTCCTGCAGCCCAACAGAGGGAGTCATTGAGTCGGTTTCCTATGAGTTTGTGACCTGTCCTCTCCTCCCCTAGGTGTGGAAGCAGTCCACTGTCTTGGTCTATAAGACGCTTGTGTTTGAGGCCTTCCTCGGGAGCGTCTATATCTACCCCTCTGAGGCCTGTCTGAATTGGGAAAGGACCAATTTTTTGTAGGTCAATTCCTGCTAAATCTGGGTGGCTGTACTTGTAAGAAATCTTTAACTGTTTGCATGGACTTCGCCTTGACCTCCATCTTTTTAATCACCTCTTCAGCTTTTGATCCAAACAAAACATTATGCTGAACAGGAGCATCCAATAATTTAGCTTTTACTTGTTCTGGCAAATTTTGTTCCTTTAACCATGCATGCCTTCTAATAACTGTGCAAGAGGCAGCAGCCCTACAAGAAGCCTCCAAGGCATCAAATCCACAGTGTAAACCATGCTTCCCAACTTGTTCAGTGGCATGCAGTAAGTCATGTAATTCCTTATCATCTGCACAGGCAGAAATGGAAGTAAGCTTTTGTTTTAAAACATGCAAGAGAAATTGCTGGTATTTCAGCATATGAAACTGACAGTTTAAAGCCCTAATAGATAAAGTTGCAGAAGTGTACACTTTTTTGCCCCATCTTTCTAAAGATCTAGAATCCTTCTCAGTGGAAATGGGGTTTTTAGCAGAAGTGGCCTTAACTCTCTTAGGACCCTGAGAAATGGTTTCAGGGTCAGCAATAGGGTTCTTGTATAAAAACTGGTGGGAATCAGGAACCCTGTAATATCTATCAGGCTTAACAGGAGCAGGTGGTTAGCCTCCGAAAAAGCATCATCCACAATATCCAAAAGGGTCTATGTTGGGGAAGAAGAAGAAAATCCCTTAGTCTTTTCTTAGATTCCGAATACTCCTGTCCTTCCCAGTGGAAATGTTCCCTCATTTCATGCAAAGTTTTCCCAAAAGAGAAATCCTCAGGGGGAGAAGCTGAAGGAATGGATTCCTCAGCATCAGAATCCTCATAAGGAGGGAAAGAATATTCCTGATCAGAAGAAGAAGAGAAGCCTGATCAGAGGAATCATAATAAACTTCCTGCCTTGGCCTTTTATCTGGAGGGGGATGTGAACCCCTAATCATAGTAAGTAAATCCTCCGCCATCTTAAGTAACTGTTTCTGTGACTTGGGAGCCGGTTCAGAAGAGGCCTGTGTTGCAGTCTTTGATTTGGAAGGAGTCTTTGCCTTTGCCTATATTAGTAGCTGAGTAGGCCTGAAAATCCCTTCGGAAGCCGGTACCTGCACAGCAGCTCCGGACCCATCCGAAGGAGCATTGTCCGAAGGTCCTGCAATAGAAATATTCAAAGGCCTAGTTGGCTCCTCGTGGGAGTCCGTTTCGGCCATCGGTTCTGAAATGGCCGACAGGGGCTGCAAAAGCACCTCACTGACGACGGCTGAACCTGAAGCTGGCTCCGCTTGTGCGATATAGTCAGATTTGGACCTCGGAGGCCTGTCTTTGTCCTTGCATCGTTTGTGAACTCCGGTAGCCGGAACCGTATTAGATGACATTTTGTAGTTAAAACGCCTACCGAAGTAATGAAATGCAAAATCGTACCTTCGTTTAATTGTACGTTGACTGAATCTAGCACAAAACCGACAACTATCTACGTTGTGGTCAGGGCCTAAGCAAGGAATACAGTAAGAATGAAAATCCTTATGAGGTATTTGCTTCCCACATGAAATACAATTATTAACTTTTTCTGACATCGGACTGGAGCAAGAAAAAGTTTCCCCAACGGGGTACTTAGCTTTGAGTGGAGAAGAAAGTCTTCGGACTGAAGTTTTTCAGAAAAAATTGTCAGGAGTCAGCCGACCGGCACTTGCGAACTGCTATCACCGCACGGCAAGAAAGACTGGAGAACATGGCGTCGGCTGTCAGCTTTGTACTCCTGGCAATCTGACGTCAGGGAGCATGGTTGAACAGCAGAGGCCGGACACAGACTTTGGGATTCTGGCCGACCGAGGACTGCCTGCCGGCAGGGGAGAACCCTACAGTCATGACTGCAACAGTGAAACACGATGAACATCTGCACCATGCAATCAAGCCCTAACAGAAGCTTCATTTAAGTCAGACAACCCACTAAAGCAGGACTCTTACCACACTACAGTAATGCTTAAAGTTGGCAGGATTTTTATGAACAAACACTATGTTGGAAAGCCTGTTTACAGCAATTAAAGACCTGACCCTAAAATGGCTTCCTAGCAAGGACAGGCAATGCATACAATCAAAACACTACTATTAACCTGAAATGCTGTAAGGCTAGGACCCCATATTAATGCAAGGATTTCAAAATGAAAGCCAAGTTAAACTGCATTTGTTTAAGTGATATTAGGAATGCAGCTTTCCAAAGCAGTTTATCCAGCTGTTACTCAACGAACTGGTAAGAGTCAAAAGTAAATGTAGATTTAACAAAGTGCAGCAAATCAACACAGTAGCATAGCCTCAAGACACCCACACATTTCTACTCATCATATTTACTCCCTAAAATACACACTTTTAAATGCACCTAGCAGCCACCATCAACCATACACTTCTATTTACCACATAGAAGGGAACCATTACAAAAGGTTTAATAAAAAATGCAGCATAGAGCTAAGACAGACCTCCAGTTTATGGACAAGAATATTTCTCAAAAGCGTGGTGTACTCAATGCCCCTCTTCTGGCCTACTTTGAAGAGATTTTTCATAAGTAGATGGATAGGTTATCAGTTCAGCTAAGACCAAACGCACTCCTTAGTGTAACCCAACAATGGAACTAAAGAAGTTTCAAACAGACATATTCAGGATTCTCCTCAGCCATCTATTTAATCCTTCAGGGCAGTCAGTTGATACCAGAGTTGCACTACTAACCCTCAACAAACTGAAGATACAGCTAGTACAAAAATATCTCCTGGAAACTCCCATCTCTTGCAAACCCTAACTGCAGTACCATTCAAAGTATAATGCAGCTGCAAGAACAAACCAAACATGAATCTAGAAACAGGAGCAAGCAGCCAAGGGACCCTGGAATGATGGTAGTTGTTGGGTCATAACAGAGCCAAACTTACCTACATACAAGTTGGTGGCAAAGTAGAAGGCGCACCTGTTAAAGCTACATAACGTATACTGTATATTACAGATGAACAAGCTTCACACAAAATGCATTTGTAGACAGACTCGTACATTAATCTCAAATAATGACATGTTACACGGTACACTTGTACTCACTGAGAAAAAATACAGGACAAACATCTTGTGCACACTGGTCACATTCTTATAACCACTACTTGGGTGGTAACACCTCAAACTCAGTTGAAGAAATAAGCAAGAACAATTAAAGGAGTCACACTGACAGTCCAGTAGTGATCAAAACGCAGCCCTCCCCCAAAGCAATGTAAACAAAGCTATAATTTGTGCAGAGTCCACATGAATAAGGCAAGCAGGCCAATAAAGCCAATTTGATAAAGAAAAGGGAAGAATGGATGTGGCCAAAGAAACCAACGTCACTGAAGTAGACTGTTAATGTCAGAAAACAAGAGCAGCCTACAAATCTGACAACAGTATGACACAGCATTTTGAGCCCTGTTTAACTGAAGACAATTTCGTTAAGCATTTTTTTTAATAAAACAAGAGGGTGAAGTGCATTGGGCAGGCACCAATGAACACCAGCACTGAAGCTGAGTAACCTCAAAGCAATTATCTCACTTTCAGAAGGACCAAGCACTTAAAATAACGTACAGGTACTGAGACGAGCACAATTTGTGGCAGGACTGTTCCAGCCACACTTCCAAGCATTCTAAATAACCAAATGGTCATGAAAGAAACTGAGAAGGCTTTTGCAAGTGCAAGACAAGGCAAAAGCTGAATTTCTTCCTTCTACAGGCATGAAACAAACACTTACCCAAGTTCCAAGGAATCTTAAACAGATGGTAGGTGGGAAAGAGTTTGCTAAACTGCTGGTGACAGTGTTGTTTTTTTTTTTTCTCTCCATTTGATTTTACTTTGTGGTCATCATGTATTAGAAGACAAATGGAGAAAAATAAAACTTCAAAATACAGACACCCACAGAAAAGGAGACTAGTACAGGAGATGAAAAACAAAAAAAGTTAAAATGAGGCTGGAAGTGGGGTAAATTATTACTGTCAGGAGGACAGCACATGAGGTCAGAAAACAGACTTCAGAGGGGAAGGTTAAAGGGTCATACAAAGGACAGAGGATAAAATGATACAGACAAGAACAGATTTTTAAGCAATATATTTCTTTAAAGGTTCAAGAATCAGCTTCCATCATTTTATACATAAATATAAATACAAAAAAAAATGTAAAAATACTGCTCTGTATAGTTCCATCTAATAAAGCAAAATGCATTGAATCAACTGCCCTTTTGCATTTTAAAGGGCATGGACCATAGATTCAGGAACTGAAGCACAACTGCGCAAGCTAGCAGCGTTGCTCTTTATGTCTTGCAGTGTTACACTGGCAGACTGTAGAAATGGCTTTGATGTACAGAAGAACAAGCTGCAAAGGATGCAGATTCCACGTAACCTGTGGACAGTCCCTCTAATGTTTAATATTTCCTGTTTCCCACGTTCCCTCTGAACAGGTTAACTTTACTAGCCAAAGGAATGGAGGCTGTTGATATTGTGGGAGATTCCTGTTTCACCTTGTCTAATGTGGTCTTCTTAATGGCAGCAGTTGGAATCTTCTCTTGGTCTGCCAGGTACTGGAGCTCCCTGAAGAGATGAGACAAGTACATTAAGTGATTTTAGTGCAGTTCTGAGCCTCAAAAGATAATTGCAGAAGGCAGCATTAACATCTAACATACATGGCTGCAACCCATACTAAATTTCTTTTGCTTCAAATTTTACTTAACAGTGCAACAGTGACTGCCCCCCCCCCCCCCCACAGTTCCCAGTGTTGCCTACTGTCTAATAGGGCAATTCCTAAATGGTCTCACAGTTTAACCTCATAGTTCCAACATATTCAAATGAGAACCAGGTTTCTCATTACCCTTGTTAAAGCTCCAGTTCTAAACTGCTGACCTGAAATGGCATGGCTCCCTATCTATGGGCAACCTTCCTCTCAACTTCACCTTTCAAATTCAAACAGTATGACTTACCACCTGATGACAATTATAAACAGAGGTTTACAGGATTAAATCTTTCCCATACTACAGAAAGAATCTAAACATTATCACTATTCAGGGGAGGTGACAAACTACAGATCACTCTGTGTTTAAACTGTTAAAGAATGGGCTTTGTGTATGCACAGCTCTCAAATCATACATAAACTCAAAATGACCTAACAGCTTGTGTCTACACCACAGTACACAGATTGCCTTGGTAGACATCAACCATGGTGCAAGTCATCAGAAGAGTAGCTCATTCAACAAGCTACCTTGGCCAAAACTATTTTAAACTTTTAAAAGCCGGTATTGCATTAATGAGAAATTGGGATTGGCTGAATGTAGCCTGCAACACTGTGCCCAGAGCAGGCATCTCTCTCACCCCACTCTAGCTACACTACAGCAAGTCATGTGACAATGGCCTATCTAAGCTTCTGACATTGTACCTTATACTATTCTTGCCCAAAAGCACCAAAACATTAGATGCAAAAAATGTTCAAGCAATGGTTTGTCAGCCATTTACAAGACAGAACTCAGTACCCTGACAAAACTAAACTATTGTACACATTTCAAGCCTAACAATACCTCCAAGGTTTTGTACAACTTCCAATGGAATGAACATCTTACCACTGGAACTGAAAACTACAAACCACCATGCCAGCTTCAAAATTCTTAAAAATGTACATCAGGAATACACCAATGTGATGCAAAAGCTGTGTCACATGAACAAGAGGAAATAAAAACTAATACCATTATCACTCCATTCAAACACATTCTCTTTTTCCATATGTCAGATCTTCAGAGGGTTGCTCACTTCTAGGCAGTACTACACCATTTATATATTTTTCCTTTTTGACTGTGTAATCGTACTAACCCTCTAGGAACCTTATAAATTTCTCTCAAATTTTATCCAGCTTTTAAGCAAAGCTCTATCCCATTCCTCACCTATCTTCTACTTTACTTACCAGCTCTACTTTATAACAAAGATTAAAAAAAAATTGGTTTTGTCTATAAACTACTAGTGTGTGTGTGCGTGTGTGTGTGCGTGTGTGTGTGCGCAAGCACAAGTGTTTTACTATGCAACTACAGACCTACTCATACTTGAAAGGCACAATACTACTGAAATGACATTATAAAACAGAATAAATGTACAATACATCTTGCTTTACTTCTATTTCATATGTTTATAAAATCTACAGCATTTTGTATCTATTTTCTTCTGTATGCCCCTGGATCCCCCCAAAAACTGATATTAACCTGGTTAGCTCTGTTGGCAACAAAATTAAATAAATAAATACAGAAGTGCTGGCAATGACTAAGGGAGGTGGAATGCCTTAACTACTTCATGTGGTATTAGAATAGCAGCATACTTTTAAGCCAGAAACTGCAAGAAACGAGAATAGAAGACTGGCCATTGTCACTACAATGTTCTTTAGGAAAGTTTTTCTAGCAATGCTCTGGCCATTCCAGTCATCCTTGGTTTTCCCATCACTGCAGCGTGGGACACATGCCTAACCAAGCTCCATTACTGTGTACAGTAAATAACAGGGCTTCTATCAATTATCAAGTAGCCACATCAGACCAGCACACAAATATGCTTCCATAACTTATTAATGAAGGCTAATTATGAAAAAGAGCCCTGTCTTACAGCTGAAAGGTGTCAGGCAGATAAAGAATGACTTTTGGCCTGCAAATGCCTCCGACCTCCAATACTCCACCCCTCATAGCCCCCACGAGGTACTGGAAACCTCCGTCAATTTTACAGTAATTGTAAATAGCCAAAATATAAACTACATGCTCATCTCCTACTGTTGTCTACATTCTAAACCACATTTAAAAATGGAAGCACGTCTCCAAATGTTACTCCTACCTACTTAAGGATGTGCACATTTCGGCCACTGCTCTCTACAATTCAAAAAAAAAAAAATGTTCCTGGGATTCATTCAGACTTCTACATTGCAATGATCATGATCTCCAGAACTCTTCTGCCTCGTCAAAGCCTGATCCAGAGAACCACTCAACAACTATGGTTTTTCCCCTTGCGAGGACCACAGCATGGACAGCAGTCTCCCAGGGAAAGCTGCATGGAAATGCAGCAGTCTAGGGGAGCAGATAATGCTACTCGATTATGGACTTTCCCCCAGAAGTGTTCATACTTCCCGATTTATTTGGTTTAGTGGTTTGGAGAATGGCTTAGCTGAGCAAAATTTTACTCTAGGAGAAAGTATGAATACCAGTTTTTGATTAAATTCACCCATTAACTCCTATGGAAATGCTCGCATTTCAGGTTAGTAGAGATGAGAGGGTGTGTCTGTAGGGGCCATAAATGTGACCTAATGTTTTATTCTTTCTGCCTGGGTGGTCGCAAGGCGCAGTTACGTAGGAGATGCAGAATCCTTATTTGGGATGGAGTGTGCATACAATTGTGTAGGTGGTGTTTCTGCGAGAGGGAGCACGTGTGTGGGAGGACTTGTTTGTGGGTGAATGTATGGGAGTGTGCACATGGGTATCTTGAGTGTGTGCTAGTTAGCATGTGGGGAAGGGGTTCCTAGATGTGTGGGCTGCTACAGAGAAAACTAGCAAAGTCAGGTCTGATGGTACAGTATTTTAGAGATATGCTAAATGATGTGTCCCTCTTTGTGGCTTTATTGTGTCTCTGAAAAGGACATTCTCCCTCACACTAAATAACCCACTTTAGGCAATTAACACAGGTGTAGAGGATCTTACAGAATTCCAGCCATTAGTCATCAGTTAAGAGATTTTTTAACACTACCAGTTTAGTTTAAGTAAACCTTTTAGTTTGTAACAGACATCTTTTGAGCTCTCCAAGTCTTACTTCTGAAATGCATTGAAAACACACAGTACACATGACCATACTTTCAACAGCAATGCACGAGTGCAGAATAGAAGACCAACCGAAAAAAAAAAAAAAAAAAGACAGAAAATAAACTGCTGTGACGTTCAGTACCATCAATACTTGAATTATCCTGGAAAAAAAAAATTAAGACATCATAATGATCTGTACCTTGTTCGAATACATGATACTTCCACAGCATTTATCAGAAGGCTGCGAAAACCTCCACTTTCCATGACATGCAAGGCATGGATTGTGGCACCACCTGGGGAGCAGACATTGTCTTTCAGTTGGCCAGGGTGCTGTTCGGATTCAAGAAGCATCTTTGCAGCTCCCTATGTGAAAAAGGGAAGTTAAAGTTTAGTTGTTTTTTTTTAAACTAGAATATATACACAAATTGGGTGACAGAGTTACAAAAAATTGAAGTAAACAACCAAATACACTTGGATTCACAAATAATTTGTATACATCACCCTGAACTACTGAAAATGTATTATGTAAACCAGAGTGTACCACATAAATAAATGCAACTACTATGCAGTCAAGCTCAGTCAACTAGATAGGCAGAAAAAAAAACAGCTGCGGGAGCTGTCACATGGACTTAGTTATGCTGCAGAAATATGTTCATCAACTACATTGACAAACTAGATCTGTATTGCCATTAGCTGCATGACATATGATGGAACTGCCATACTACACAAACATCTGTCAGTTTAGCAAACATTAAGATTACAGCCTAACAGGTTTCATACTGTAGCCCAGGGATTAAAGTCATTCACTACTGTGCAGCTTTGAGCAAGTCATTTATCCAGATAGCAGTCCGTAGCAGTCCTGGACCTCAAGCCAATCAATACATACATGCACTCCACCCCAAACACGCAAACGAGGAAAGAAGCTGTACAATGTAGCTGCTGCAAACCTTTCTACGTTTTGTTTCATTAATCCTTCCTTCATCTCTATTTGTTAAGTCTGGTAGCCTTCTTGAAAAGACTACTCATCTCCTAGGTACCACAATAAGGCTGTCTCTAAGCATTTAGCTGCCGAATTTAATTATGAAGCACCATTTTTAAGCAGTGCATTTCTACCATCCGTGAAATGCTTATGTCTAAGGAAGAAAAAACTGTTCTCACCTGTTCACATCCTCCCCCCAAGTACATGCACATCTAGCAGCAAATGGGAATTGCAGCCTTTGGTCATCTCACTGTCTCACTGTAGGGTACCTTGAAAGGATTCTATCCAAGTGAAAATACAGCAACAGAAAGGTGGAAATGAAAACACCATATTGTCCTATACATGCCAATCTAGGATTGATGGTGCAACACCTCAGCTACTCATTTAACCCCGAAAAAAAAAATAGTTTTTGCAGAGCTACGCCACATGCAATGTTCTGGAACACAACCATCCTCTGTGCAATACAAAGGATCATATAAACCTTCAAAGATTGCGAATTTATAATCTAATCTGCAAAATGTAAATTAGACATTGACAGCATTTACACTGCTTGTATGTCAGTAAAATGAAAAACTGACAAAGCTATAAACTCCAATCTTTAAACATATATTCTTTATTCAGCTTTAATCCCCAATGTAATCTGCTTACTGATAATAACTCTGAAATATAGCACTAGGTAATTTTACAGTTTTTTGCTAAATTAACAACCATTTGTAAATTGCTACTTGCAATATCATGAAATACTTTGCTTTTGAATCCAATCTGTTTGCTGCACCTCATATGGGTCACGTCTCAAAAGGGTTCTTAGAAAAGTTCATTTAAATGGCTAATAAAAAATGGAGTAACCATTTGAAGTGTTGGGATCTGGTATAGCAAATCCAAAAAATCTGTGACTGAATGGATAAAAGAATGGTCATGCCTATACTAAGTCAGAGATGCCACTTCTCAGAATACTCCCTTTTCTCTGAGGTATGGAAATCAGAGAGTTGGTATATACAAGTTCAGAGGGTGTGGAAGGTGCAAAAAGAAGGAGGAGAACTTTCAAGATTCTCTGTGTTTTTGGTCTTTTTCCCACCATCTTTTTGGCAGTCGGTATTTCGAGTGCCTAAATTTCAATAGGGACACAACAATATAAATGCACTGCCAGGGGAAGTTTGGCTGTTCACTGGCAGAACACAGATTTCTGCAAATGGCATTCCTAGCCAACAACTGAAAACACAACGGGCTCCAATGAAAAAAGCTACCATAAAGAATGCAGCTGCAGTAGACTGCTATTATTTTTCCAGTTAAATTTTATTCATCTTTTTTTAAACCTGGGCAAAGAAAAAAAGTAAGCAAAGTACTTAAGGAACAAAAAGTAAGCAAATTAAACTGCAGAAAGGTGAGGAATTTTTACAACTACCTTACCCGCAGAAATGCAATCTATTAGCTATGGTTAACATGCAACAGAAAAGTCAATTGCTGCTTAAACAAGTTTAGGTTAAAAAAAAATCACTTTTGTAAGAATGACAGAAACACTTAAACTACAGCCCTACCAAGTTTGCACCACCTGTTAGAAGTAAATACCTACTGAAGACATGGCACACATGGATGACCATCTCGGTGTTAACAACAGTCCCTCTATGGGGAGCTATGTCTTGCAAAAAAATTACAAATGCCTCGGGATGTTAGGGCAAAAAAAGATTTAAGTTTCCCACTGATAGTTTCTGTATAAAACACCTTCATATATAAATAAATTATATGACAGCAGAAATAAATCAATTTTTAGGATGAGATTTTTATTTTATTTTTTATTTTTGGGGGGGGGGGGGGTCAGTTTACTGTACGGCAAAATCTCACATTTCCATAAAAAATGCCCCAATGAGTATCTGAAAATATGGCAGTCCTAATTACTATGTGGGAAGTTGGACAGCCAACAAGGAGGGATAAAATAAGCAGCCAATGCTGGCTCATCCATCCTGGGAAGATGCAACAGTGTAACACTTGTGGATACTTGAAGGTAATGCAGCAAGAGGTTTAATATTGTTCAAAGGCGCAAAATGAAATGGCTGTTTGGGTCTTTTTACACAAGGCAAAAAGTTTGTGAAAAACAAGACAGGCCAGCTCTCAATTCCCTTCCAGACTGCTGCCCATGAGATAGAAGACTTCTCTGCAGCACACTAAAACAAGATTAAAAAGGTCACAAAATGAACACTCTGTCAACAAGAATATTTAAAGAATAATCTTTTTTTGTTAAATGTTACTTGCGCTGGGGTGCTCATTTTGCAGCTGAGGCACTACTAACTATTACCACTGCTGGCCAACTTCAGACGACAGCTGTCCAAACAATCATGTCATTACATCAGCAGGTGACCAGGCTTGCACACAGCACACAATTCCCATGCAATGTACAAGAAAATGCAGTACAGCTTGCCATCTAGTGACCTTTCAGTGTTTTGATGATATAAAAAGCTCACAGTAAAATAAATTAAATTAACTCTCTTTCTCCAGGTTTGTTGCAATACAAGTAACACAAGAAACAGCAAGGCAAAATTCAATGTGAAAAATAAAGTGTTTTGTTTCGTTAGCCCTCCCTTTGTACCACAATGCTAAACTAAAAGACAGTATAAACGGAGATTACGATGTCTGGCTGAAAAAGGAAAAACCTAGGTTTGAATCCAGTCAGCTTTCAACTGCATACCATGTGATCCTGAAGAATGTACTTCACTTCCAGTTTATTCCCTAAAATTGTTAAACACCTGGCAAGCTTACAGGGACTAGCCAGTGAAAGAAAAAGCTATGCAAAACCCTTGGGAAGCACCACCACTCAACCCCATTCTGACATTCAAATTTCATCCTTTTTTAAATTTCTACTTTTTCCAAGTGGAAGACACAGAAGCCCAACTGCAAATATGAAGCTAACAAAGACAGAGTTGCATATTAGGAACTGGCACAAGCATTTTTTTCCATTGGGGTGGCCACGGTGGTACAGCGGTTAACGCTGCCGCCTCACAGCAAGAGGTTCTCCGGTTCGATTCTCTGCTGGGGTGCCTTCTGTGGGGAGTCTATCCTGTGGTTGCATGAGTTTCCTTCAGGTGCTCCGGTTTCCTCCCACATTCCAAAGACATGCTGCAGGTGGAATGGACACACTAAAGTAGCCCTAGGTGCAAGTGGGTGCATGTGTGTGCCTTCTGTGGAAGGTTGGGTGCCGGGCTGGCAACTCAACACCATAAAACTCCACTGCCAATCGTTCTGTGGACTGTTGATCTGCTATAGCGACCTCCAACAGGAAAAGCCAAAAGGAGGACAAGCATTTTTGTATCAGCATGAAATGTATTCAGTTGCATCTTGCTCTGAAGGCTGGTTATCTTCAAGCAAATATGAACAGTTTGGCCACAAGTCCTTTAATTCTGGCATGAACATTTCAGTTTGTATCTTTTTAGTTAATTTTGATGTGGGCTTGAGTACTGCACATTTGGAAAGACAAATGTACTCAACAGAACAAATCAACATGGAAGAGGCAGCACAGGTATGTAAGGCCAAGGTATGAAACTAGGAAAGAGCTTAATATTATGCAGCATGGTGGTATGACTCTGGGATCCCAGTACTGGTATAATGGGGCGAGTTACAACGCAAGCATGACTGTGACCAAACAGGATAAAGAAATCAGAGAGGGGATTCCTGATAGATGAGGTAGACCCGAGAGACATTTTATGGCCAGTATAAACCAACACATGCATAAAACCATATACACATGGGACAACACTTAGCACCCCTATAGGCACCCACACCTCAATAAATGTGTACACTTACAAGCCCCAACCTCACATTACCATGTAGCTTCACCAAACTTACCCGTACCAATTAAGCCAGTGGGTGTCTGCTATCTTTTGACAGTGTTTAATATTTTTATGCCAGCCATGGCAATTTACTCAGTCGAGCCATTCTCTGAATAATCCTGAAAGGTAATACAAACAGTAGCTGCAGGCATTTCCAAGGGAGGGCACATGGTTAATTAGCATTAATCGCTACCCTGGAATGCCTCATTACCATCTACCATGGTTTGGCTGGACCATCCTCTGCACTGATACTTGTACAGTCTCTGAATAGGAGAATGTTACTGCGAGCAGCAATCCATTCTGAATTCCAGCCCACAAGTTACAATACACCTTAGAAAGCACTGTTCCTACTATCTCTACTATATACTTCAATTCATACTAATCACCTAAAGACTCAAACTGGTAGGCTTCTAAAGATGCAACAGTACTGTTGGGGTTATCACAATCTACCACACTGAACTAGTCTCACACTTTAAAAGGCCAACTGTTTTAAAACTTAGAAATACAGCATCATCCCAAATAAAATCCAGAAATATCATACTGTGTAAACCAAATGAATAACCAACCCTAGTAAATCCTTGTACAAATACAATTCTGTAAGCCCCTTAGAAAAATCACTCCATCCGAATCAAATATGTAACAAATCTAATAGTTAGACTCGCTCTACATACAGCTATTAAATAGAACACATCCTACCAGATATTAGGATTAAAACAACAAAAAAAAAAAACAGAATACCCAGCAAAAACACAACACTACTCATGCATAAAGTACACAGGATTTCCCAATCTATAACTTGCGCACACACACACACACACACACACACACACACACACACACACACACACACACACACACACACACACACACACACACACACACACACACTGCCAAGCCTCTGTGACAAATAACTACCTTGGACAACTATAGTCTTACAAATCCTCCACATCCTGTGTTAATCTAGTTTGTTAATTTTTCTCCGTTCTAAACTTGTCCCATTTATTACCCCTTACGCAACTTAGCTCATTCCCTACAGTACAGCTCTTCTGCGTATGTACTGAACTCCCAGTGGGCGTGGCTTGAGCCTTTAAAAAATGATCACCACCGTACAGTTCAAATAAATATTCATAAATTTGGAACCATGTGTGTTACTAGAAAATTGTAAATAGGAAACCATTTCAGGATAAATTAATCTTTAAATTAGTGGCATTCATTCAGTTTAAGGCTTTAGACTGGATTTTAAGCGCCAAAATAAAGTTTGTATAAACACCTTATGATATGTCGGTAACCAATCAAGCAAGAGACACACTGCCTGCAAGATTTTCTCCATATAGCTGTGAGCTTTCATATGAGGCTATGCATGTCTGTCTGTGTTACCTGAAAGCTGCAATATGTGGACAAATATGATTACAATACAAAGGCGCAGTCGGCTGTAATGGATTCAATACACATAATTCACTTCAAATTTTTCTAATCTGTACTACCCAAAATTTTCTTCTTTTGATTTCACAAAATATACTTCATAAGATTTCCTGTACCTACACAGCATACTTATAAACACACATTCTCAGTTTATACAATGTCACTATACTTAATACTGGGATATAAACCCCTTTTATTATGCAAAATGTTCATACAAGTGAACACATGAAAGCCCAGTTAATACCCTCCTAGGGCAATCTGCCAGAGATGAGACCCCAACAGTTGCCTCAAAGAAGCAAGAGATCTTTGGACCCGAAGTTGCCTGGTCTGGCTCCAGAGACCTTCATCAGAAATCCTTACTACCATCAAAATATCTCTACCCGTCTTTTTCTACTTCACATATTGTCCATGGGCTGTTTAGACTAGGGAGAAGCCATTGCAGAGGTGGTCATTTCTCCCATGGCATAAGGGAAGAAAACCCTTCAAAATTAACTTGCACCGCTGATCTGAAAGGGCCAGAGGCCCAAAAGCAGCACTAAGGTTGCAATCCTCTGTGAAATGTGATCCCCCCATGAGAAGAAAAAAAAAATTAAATACTTCAGAATGTGGATCCCGGGAGGGCAATTTTGTGCCAATAAACAGACCACTCACTGAATGAGAAGGCCTTCTCAAGCATGGTTCAAACAAAGCAAAAGCCCTCTAAACACAACCAAAAAGCAGCAAACTGGTAGGTAAAAAATCCAGTATAAACCAAGTTACTCACACTAGCAGTAAAAAGTCACTACAAGAAAATGCCAAAGTAAAAAAAAAAAAAAAAAAAAAAAAAAAAAGATTTTTTTCTTCCTCTGGGGAAAAAAAGAGGGGGGTGCTGCAAGAAGAAACTAGTCCACCTAAATGACAGTGCCACTGATAAAACAACCTGCTTGGAAGAAGGACCTCTAGGCATACCCAATTACCTGTGAGCAGTATGCGCAACCGTAGGGGTGTGACTGAGCTAACTGGTCCAAATTTCATCAGCCTGGTTAACTAGAGAAATACAGAGCTTCACTGCATTCAAAAGGACTGAACAGCAGGATTATGACAGTTAAAAAAAGCATTAATTGAAGAGTTGGTGCTACCTCAGAGATATAAGCTCAAAAGTGTCACAGCCGATTATTTTTTCATAAAATGATAAGATCACAATTACATCACTTAAAGCACATTTATTAATGGTTAGATCATGTGGACCAACATGACAAAATGATAGAACAGTACCGGACAAATTCAAAACATCTTGACTTACTACTTTAAGAAAATGGGTATGTAATAATGACCTTTAGGACTCCGTTGTTTTGCACAAGTAGAAAGACTTCAGCCATGAAATTATGAATGAACTGAGCAGTGGAGTCCTGTAGTTAGACCTGGTGCCAAATGTTGGCATCGTGCAAAAAAGTATCAAGTTGTAGATGAAAAAAAGGTTCCACAACTAGATTTTGTACTAGTAATAGCAACATTGTACAGTCGTGGAAAAAAAAGCTCCAAAAAGCATGCTAATAGTGATATTATTCCTATGGAATGTGAAAAACATAGTAAAATGGCTTAGACTGCATCTGCCGTAGAATTACCAAATGAGAGCAATGTCTTAACTGATGGTAGGGGACGGTCAGGAATTTTAAATTTAAAAAGTTGTGGTTAACATTTAGGAGGATACACAGACATCTCCACATCTACATATCTATACACACACAAAAACACACACGCAAACACGCACACAAGCAAACGCACACCAGCATGCATTTATGTGATAACAGTAAAGACTGACACCTTTACAACTTAGAAAGGGCTGTTGATAAATGTATTAAGAGTTGCACCCATCAACACAGCCTCAGAATCAAAGACGATAGAGGTTGCTTTAACACAAACTCAACTGTAGGTCTAAGGAACTCACATGATCTTAATCTAAAAAAAATATAGTACTAACAGGTGACTCCTGCCTCCCTTCTCCCTCCCCTACCAGCTGCTCATCCTGCTTATCAACTTACTTACCCACCCTCCTGACAGAGTCTTTGCCCTTTACTTCCTTTCGTCATACCTCCACCCTCATTTACAAGTTTTGAGGAAGTCCACCCACCTCTTTATTCAAACCTTCTACAACACAGCTTCCTAATCCACACAACTTGATTCTTTCCATCTGTAGTTCATCCATCTTCAAGTGTTTCTCTCTCTCAACTTCTGCTACAACTGGAACTTAATTATCCATTCACTTGATGAGCTACTCTTAAGGACACTATATGTGGATTTCTAGCCAATATAAATCTTCCTAGACTTTTCTTACACATTCCCAACACTTACGGAGAATCTGCTACATTTTCACATCCCCAGCATTTCTCTTCACTCCCACCCCACCTCCTCTTTGAAGATTACTGCTGTGCTGTAACTTCTTATGCAATACTTCATTCTGCAGTCCATGCATCGAGCCTATCCCATTAGGTTGGGGGAATGTTAACTAAAATACATTCCAAGATTATATCCTCCTCCTTCCATCTTTTATCTCCCTTATCACCCATTCATGTGACATACTAAAACTTCCTGGAGTACTTTTCTGACTCTGCCTTCTGCACATCCTACCAATTCTCCAATGGTGTACTTAATTCTAGCCAGCAATGTTAAAACTGACTCAGATTTAGCCCCCATCACAAAAATCTTCTGTTAAACTACTTCCTTTTCACCCATCTTAATTTACATTATACAACAGACAGCTTCCAATTTCCAGTTCGCATGTTACTCTTGCATAAGAAAGCTCATTAGTTCACCTTGAGCCATTTGCAGGCATACATTTTTGTACTCCGCAACCCTGTTCACTTCAACATATTCTCAAAAATTTTCTTAGTTCTTTGCTCAGCTTTCACTCCTTTTCAATATCTAAGTTAACACCATGGTTCAAAAAAATCTTCACCTTCTTGGTGGTCCTGCTTACTTATACCTGTACCACTAACATTTGTTTCACATTCAGACACCCACTATACCCATCTCAAGACAATCCATTGGATCTCCTGAACTTTCACCTCAACACTCACCCAGTGTCACATGAAATACTTTTGTAAACACGCAGGACTTTCCTGATGAGGCGCTAGGTGAACTCAACTTAGGAAAAGTGCTAAACAAAACTGTCACTGTCCAGTGTAGTCTCCAATCTCCTTGGAAGCTAAAAGCAGAGAAAGTAAGGAGGACAAACTAATGTTTTTAAAAGAGAAAAGCATAGGTCTTATCCTAAGAGCCTCATAAGCTCTCTCTAGAAGTAGTCCTTTCTACAAGAAGGCAAAAGACTTCAAATACTTGGCCAGTGAGCACAATGAGAACCATCGGTGTTTTGTGATGGCTTTCCACACTGGGGTGAGTGTCATAACCTAATACCTTACAGACAGTTCTGCAATTGCTTGGTTGGCAGGGGTGCCTTACTAGGAGATTGTTAGCAGTGCTAAAAGAGTCAGATGAGTTTATACCTGGAAGCCCTTCCTCAAGCTATACTAGGACTTCAGGACAATTTTTAATTCTCTCACGCCTGCCAATCTACACTTTCCCACTACAATAGTAATTTGTCCCCCCTACTTCCATGGTGAGAGATGCACATAGCACAAAAATCAGGCAGTCCAACCCAAATATGATGACTGCAACAGTGAAACACGAAGAAAATCTTTATATTACACATGCAATTACAAATGCGAAACCCTTCCCCCATATATATGAAGGGTACTGCACATGTGATTTAAAGTACCATGTGTACATGGCTTGGCAGAGTCGCAAACATCCCTAGTAAACAGGCTGCATGCCAACCACATTTTCTTCTAGTAGATGCCGTCAATGTAGTGGATCAGAGTCTGATCCTGCCACAAACAGGTGAATAAGCCAGTGACTAACACACTCCCTGCTTTACCCCACCAGCTCCTCATCTACTGCCCAAGCTGCTAGCCAATCACAGGTTATGCATTTTTTAAGCAACTTCTTTGTTCTCAGTTATGATATATGCAATCATACATTTATATAAATAAAAAAAAAATGATGCATCACTTATAATATATACAGTCACTGTCAGTTACACATTACACAGCTTATTCAATTCCTGTCTTCTTTCAAAACATTATTCTGCATGTATTGCTACCACAATTCCATTTTTTTTCCTATGTAATCTGCTCCCTCCCTTTTCTAAAGATCACACTTCCAGTTCTTTAATCTCTGCTGCAGAGTTCTTTACTTCTAGTACAGCTGGCTTTAACTTTGATTTCCATTTTCTAGTAACTGTCTTTTAGGAAGCCACCAGCATTAAAGTCAGCAAGGCCTATGTCTAAGCAAACTATAACAGCTCAAAAAAATTATTTCCTTAGTTGGACCAATTTGCTCACCCAGCATTTGACATTAGTCTGTAGTTACTTTTTTAAAGTCTTGTGAACTCATTACACTGCACACAAAAAAAAACTCCAACATTTGCCATCTACCAGAGGCAAAATTCTCTGCAGTCTGCTTGGAGTATAAAAATTTAACCAAACACTTCCAAGCAAATATCCTAAATCTTCTAGACATTATTTGGGAGCTAAACATACATCATCCCATTGTTTCATTGTGAATTCCTTATTCAATCTCTTTTCCCAATCCTTTCTAACCTCCTTTAAAAAAATCCTATAGTACGGAATATTTTACATGCCCTGCTAATTATTTGCAATAGCAGCTTCTGTTCCACATACTAAAGTGCTGGTCTTTCGCGTAGAATACCACTGTTTCCCTTTGCCTATATTCTATTTATCAAATTTTGACAGGGAAAGTAATCTCTGTCCTGTAGTTCAATGGAATGCTTGGCCTCTGTCCTGTAGTTCAATGGAATGCTTGGCCTCTTCCTATTGTATTATCATACATTATTACCACTGTAGTACATATCCATAAAACAGAGCAAACAGTTTCTCAGCTTTTGTTTATCTTTTGTTTAGTTTCTGCTCACATAACCTTTGCTGCTATATATAACATAATCCTTTTTAATTCAAGCTCCCAAGTACTTCCTTTAATCATTTCCTCATAAATATGGGCATTGCTGAACCAGTTTGTGTGTGGGTGTACAGTTTACACCTATTACCTTTATTTTAACTTATCCCAAAAAGGCTTTAAACAGTCTCAGAATGTTCAGCAGTGAAATGTTCTTTTATGATTTTACTAGCTATAAAACATCTGCAAATAAAAGCCAACTTTTCTTGATTACCAAATCAATTACATTATTTGCCAATGGTTCTAAATACAACAAAAAGAAAGGGGATACAGGACACCCCTGCCTGGTTTCTCTGCTCAAGACAGAACACAGAGGACCCCACCAACTTTAATTTCCACCTGCCACCCCCCATACAGCCGGCTAATTAACCTTATATTACACACACACATATATATATATATATA